>NC_056729.1:26285382-26572882 GCF_019279795.1 Protopterus annectens | reverse complement strand
TCTGACTTTGAAAAATATTCTTGAAATTAAATTACTCTATGGGTTAAGCCATAATGTTATTTCACAGTTTTGAATGGAGCCAGAGATGCAATTTCTGTGCTAGACAATAGTTGGTAACTTCTGTAGGAAGAGCGAAATGGTTTTGTGGTTTTATGACTTCCAGCAGCTGCACCACATCTGAGCAAAGCTCTATCTGTGTGTACAATAACACATAGGTGCTAAAACCCTGGTAGCTTCTATTGATGGGGAATAGTGTGGGAAACAGAGTCAGATGACCAGATGTGTGTGATGTCATTCTGTACAGAAATAATCTTTTATTATTATATGAGACTTAAGTATCAGCAGCATTCTGTAGTCTGTCTTGGATCTGACAATAAGGGCAACTCACCCATTTGGCATTGCTCTGTTCAGTAAGTAGGAACAGTAATTATTTTAGTCAATCATGAATAGATAGTGATCCTAGCTAAATACTCCTTTTCTATCACTGTGTGAAACTTTCCATACATATTATTTTTAATATCCCTTGTGACCGAAACCCTGGTGTTTACTGTACATAGATATTTAGTATGTTCATGTTTTTTATTATTTGTTATTAAATATATTTAATCTTCTCATTGTGGCTTGTCCTTTTAGAAAAATATTTAAGTTTTGAGAGCATTTGCATATATTTATTTGGTGATAATTCTGGCTACTCCTGAAAGCCTTGCTGTTTGGTCAACATTACAATTTGTATTAATATTAATTTCACTCAGTATAACTGGCTACCCTTGTAAGAGACTTAAAGTAGCTGGCATGGGTTCTGGTGGCAGTGCTAACTACCTTATAGTCTGGGCAGAAGGGGGCACAGTAGGTGAATCTGTTCCAGCCTTTCCCACGTGTGTGTGTGTGTGTGTGTGTGTGTGTGTGTGTGTGTGTGTGTGTGTGTGTGTGTGTGTGTGTGTGTGTGTGTGTGTGTGTGTGTGTGTGTGTGTGTGTGTGTGTGTGTGTGTGTGTGTGTGTGCGTGCATGCATGCACAAGTCAAATCTCAAAGAGTGTGTGTGCCAGCTGCTTGGGGTAGGGACACAAAGCACTGGTTTTACAGTGAGGGCGTGGGAAGACTTAGCTTGCAACCCCAGCTAAGGACTCAATTCTGAGCTGTGCTAGTGGGGAGTCTTATTGAGGGGTCTGGGAACCAGCCCCCAGACTGATCATGTTCCCTGGATGCTCTTAAGGGAAATTGTGCTTGATGCAGAGAGGTCTGCATCTGAAAATACTGAGTGTATCCATTTGTATTCCAAATGAACATCCCTCTCCAGTTCCAGTGGTGAGGATCCAGCTTCCTTGATTACTGACCCAGTATGGGGACATCACACAAGTCTTAGAATAATTGCAGGGTGACATAACAATATGTTCATGGTTGATGCTGTTGTTGTCTTTCGGCTTTTCCCGGTTAGGGGTCGCCACAGCGGAACTCCGGTCCGCTAATGATTGGCAGTAGATTTTTGACGAATGCCAAAGTGCCAGCTCATTGTTCAACCTTCAATGAAGGCACGTCCATTTACGCATGTCTTTTGAATGCCCACCCAACCGTGGGGAGGACATGCAGACTCCATACAGAAGGTACTCCCTGAACTCCAACCGAGAATCAAATGGGAGAACCTCTTGCTGTGAGGCAACAACACTACCGCTGCACCACCGCAGATGTCAAGTTTGTGAATTATTACACTGACAGTGCATTTTTTTACCTAATGCACTAACACAGTTATATGATGGCTGTACTTACACTATGGTTATATGTATACAGACATGCACATACATACACAACCAAGTATACATTTTGTGAATTTTGGGGAAATAATGTGGTATAGTATTCACAGCTATGATTACGATAACACTTTGGCCAAGTTTTTATCACAGCCAGGTATTCAAGATGTATGTAATCAACAATGTGGGTATAATTGTGTGGTGCAGGAGCACTGTGTGAGTGAATGTGACTTATCATGATGTTATTTGCTTATTTTAAACAGCCATTATTCTGGCTTTCAGGACTAATGTGTATAAGGGAAGAGATGTACAGACCAACTACTTTGGGCATCTATTGTGGTGCAAAGTATCCTCAAAATAGGAGAACATGCATCACAGACTGCACACTGTGGCAGGGATAGCCTCTCAATGGTATAAAATATAGCTCTAGGTGATTCAGTCATGTTGACTAATATCATCAAAATGGGCATGGGTAGTTACTGGTGATAAATGGGTTGACCATCCAGCCTACTCCAACCTATGCCAGTGACCCATACTAATGATGGGAGGGGTGTCTGTGCCCCTACTAGTCAGTGTATGCCTGCCATAAAGCCAAGCAACCATGGGTCGATAAGCTGACTGACTGGCCTGTGTCCAGTTGCTCAGCACAGGTTACCTGGGGTAACTCTGTTGAACGAAAGCTGGACATAAAACCAGTCAACACCCCAAACATGAACTAGTAAGTTCACTGACAGGACGGAGCTTGGAAGTGGATGACATGATGGTACAGAGGAGGTGGGACATCCTATGTATCCAAGAGGCATAATGGAAGGGCAGTGCATCAAAGTCACTTGGCTTGGGATCCAGAATCTACTACTCAGGAAGAGGACAGGCTAGAAATGGTGTTGGAACTGTGGTGAGAGACAGGCTTCAGAAGGCAGTGAGGGATGTCATCAGAATTAGTGACAGACTCATGGCAATCAGACTCCAGTGTAATGATAGGCCAGTATTCATAATCTCAGCCTACATCCGACAGCAGGGATGTGATAGTGAGGAAAAGAGTGCATTCATAGAGTAGTTGCAGGACCTACTAGATAAAGCAGGACAACATGAATTGGTGATGATAACTGGTGACTTGAATGCACATATCAGGACAGACAGAACAGGATATGAGGACTGTCATGGTCCACATGGGTGGGGCAATGGGAATAAAGAAGGAGAGGGCATTCTAGACTTCTGTCTGGCAAATAACTTGATAGTAGCCAATACATGGTTCAGAAACACAGACAGTCACAAAATCACATACAAGAGTGGCCAACATGCAACTCAGGTAGACTTCTACCTGGTAAGGAAAGGGCACTGGGGTAGAATCAGTGATATCTAAGTAATTCCTGGTGAAATAGTCGGCCCACAGTATAATCCACTGGTTGCCACAATCAGCTGGAAGCAGTCATCACAGAAGGCTCTAAGACCATCAGAGACCAGGCTGAAGGCCTGGAAGATGACTGGAGAGAAAGTACAGTTCAAGGAATTACCTAGGGCTCTTAACACTCCAACAAGAAGAGAAAATATGTGGAGGTGAAGAAGAATGACAGAGCCTCAAAAAAGTATTTGTGAGAACTACAGAACAGATATGTGGCCAAGCCAGGTAGGGAAATAAGGTATGAAGAAACAACAAAGTTCTTGCTGTAAGAAGGAAAATAGCAGCAACAAAATCCAACGTCAAGAGAAAAAAACTTTAATAAAGAAGCAAAGCTTTCGGGTCTACACCCTTCCTCAATGCTAAAACACATTACATCAACAATTAAGACTTTAAATAGGAACACAAAATCCATCACATGACTACAGCCAGCCAAGCATGTGATAGAATAACAATTAAAACATTAAAAAGTTACTTAAAAATAGATAAAAGTTAAAAATCAAAGTTTGTTCTGTTGTATTTTAACTAAAATGAGTTTTAGAGATATAGCACTGTTTAAACCGGGAGGGTGGTCAGCCATCAAATGTAAAATGTACTCACATTCTTTAATTTCAAGCAGATTGTTTAAGTCCCCTCCCCTAATAGATTTAGCTACTATATCTATTGCCCTGAACTTAAATTTATGGGAAATATCAGTGCACAGTATGTGCTTACATAATGCATTATTCTCATTTCCCCTACGTATATCCGATTTGTGTTCTGTAATGCACTCCTTCAATTTTCTAGTGGTTTTACCCACATAAAATGAGGGGTATGACTCACAGGTAGCTAAATAGACCACATTGACAGTAGTACAGCTTGAAATTATATTTTACCTTAGTGATGGGATATTCAAAAGTCTCACTTCCTTTACCTAATAGATCGGAGCAGCATGTACAGCTCATACAGCAAAATGTACCTATTCTTGTAGCTACTAATGGGATTGACTTAACAGGAAAATCTTTATAGCATAATTTGCTTTTTAAATTTCTCAAATTTCTGTAACAAAAATAGGGCCTATCCCCTACAACATTCTTCACTTCGGTAGAGGCCATTAGAATTAGCCAGTTCTTCTCTATTATTTGTTTTACATAATGTGACCGTACATTAAAAGTCATAACATATCTAGTTTTCTCCATAGTAGACTTACAAATATCGGTAACTATTTGGTCATCAACTCCCATCTGAAAAATGGGTTTAGCAGTCGTACCCCTTTCTGTTTTGACCGTATTGCTTAATTGTAGCACTTGTGCATGGTCATATCCGCTTGACATAAATTCAACTTTCATATCTGCCAGTTGCTGAAGGAAGACAGAATCATCAGTGTTAAGTTTGCTTGCTCTTCTAAACTGTGCTAACATAACACCTCTAAAAACATGAGGCGCACGCATACTGCGTCTATTTAAGTATCTCTCAGCATGTATCTCTTTTTTGTGGATACTGGTTTCAATAACACCATCCGTAATATGTAGGTTTAGATCCAAAAATGTAACATTATAGCAGAATATTGCATCTTAAACTTCAAAAAAGTCATAGTTTTATTTAAATACTCTATATACTCATGGAGTTCTAAACTAGTACCCTTCTATACAACAAAACAATCATCAACAAAACGTTGGTATAAACAAACCTTCTGGTTTAAAACATTAAAGTCACTGCACACATATTTCTGTTCCCATTGATGTAGAACCAAATTCACATACATATTAGCCACTGATGTGCCCATTGCCATCCCAGATAACTGCAAATAAAAATCATCATTAAACAAAAAAATGTTCCTGGTCAAAACAATTTCTAACAAGGAACATAAAGTTTCTATTTCTTTAGCAGACATTGTTCCCTTATGCACCAAAAATTCTCTAATAGCTTGTATACCATCTTCATTGGGGATTACTGTAAACAATGAGGTTATATCCAACTTTACAAACAAATAATCACTGCACTGTAAAGCTCCGGTATCTTAGGTAGCATACCAATGTCACAGTTTCAAAACAAAATCAGTGGTATCCTTCAAAATATTAGGGCAATCGGGCAAAAATTGACTTAGTTTCCTTTGCAGATATATCGAGATAGGCTTGGTTATCCAACCCTTTCTGGACACTATGGGTCTCATCGGTGGGTTTTCCAGTGATTTGTGTATTTTAGGAAGTCCATATAGCTGCAGGGTAATGGGACATGGTACAGTGAAGTAATTAAATAAAGGTAAATCGATGTCTCCACATAGTTGTAACTCAAAAATCAATATATTTACCTCACTAATATATTTTCTGACATCAAGCATTGTAATGCATTTAAAAGTATTCCCTTCCCCCAATAGTAGCTCCATGGAGGGTATTTTCTATATCGAGTATTTCTGTTTTCAGGTCACTTTCCATTTGTACCATTGAGTATACCTGTATTAATAGCCTTCCATGATGTATGTGAGGTAGATTTAAGAAAGTTTTATACAACTAGATCTGTAAAGAAAAAATTTAATCTAACTTATGATAAATCCCTAGCCTTGAAAGCTTTGGTTAATGATAACAGCATTATTATAAAGCAGGCTGACAAGGGAGGTTCAGTGGTCATTATGGATCGTATTAATTATATACACTCCATGGAACTACTACTGGGGGAAGGGAATACTTTTAAACGCATTACAATGCTTGATGTCAAAAAATATATTAGTGAGGTAAATATGTTGATTTTTGAGTTACAACTATGTGGAGACAAAGATTTACCTTTATTTAATTACTTCACTGTACCATGCCCCATTACCCCACAACTATATAGACTTTCTAAAATACACAAATCACTGGAAAACTCACCAATGAGACCCATAGTGTCCGGAAAGGGTTGGATAACCGAGCCTATCTCAGTATATCTGCAAAGGAAACAAAGTCAATTTTTGCCCGATTGCCCTAATATTTTGAAGGATACCACTAATTTTGTTTTGAAACTGGGACATTGGTATGATACCTTACATACCGGAGCTTTACAGTGCAATGATTGTTTGTAATGTTGGATATAACCTCATTGTTTACAGTAATCCCCAATGAAGTTGGTATACAAGCTATTAGAGAATTTTTGGTGCATAAGGGAACAATGTCTGCTAAAGAAATAGAAACTTTATGTTCCTTGTTAGAAATTGTTTTGACCAGGAATGTTTTTTTTGTTTAATGATGATTTTTATTTGCGGTTATCTGGGGTGGCAATGGGCACATCAGTGGTTAATATGTATGCGAATTTGACTCTACATCAATGGGAACAGAAATATGTGTGCAGTGACTTTAATGTTTTAAACCAGAAGGTTTGTTTATACCAACGTTTTGTTGATGATTGTTTTGTTGTATAGAAGGGTACTAGTTTAGAACTCCATGAGTATATAGAGTATTTAAATAAAACTATGACTTTTTTGAAGTTTAAGATGCAATATTCTGCTATAATGTTACATTTTTGGATCTAAACCTACATATCACGGATGGTGTTATTGAAACCAGTATCCACAAAAAAGAGATACATGCTGAGAGATACTTAAATAGATGCAGTATGCGTGCGCCTCATGTTTTTAGAGGTGTTATGTTAGCACAGTTTAGAAGGGCAAGCAAACTTAACACTGATGATTCTGTCTTCCTTCAGCAACTGGAAGATATGAAAGTTGAATTTATGTCAAGCGGATATGACCATGCACAAGTGCTACAATTAAGTAATACGGTCAAAACAGAAAGGGGTACGACTGCTAAACCCATTTTTCAGATGGGAGTTGATGACCAAATAGTTACCGATATTTGTAAGTCTACTATGGAGAAAACTAGATATGTTATGACTTTTAATGTACGGTCACATTATGTAAAACAAATAATAGAGAAGAATTGGCTAATTTTAATGGCCTCTACCGAAGTGAAGAATGTCGTAGGGGATAGGCCCTATTTTTGTTACAGAAATTTGAGAAATTTAAAAAGCAAATTATGCTATAAAGATTTTCCTGTTAAGTCAATCCCATTAGTAGCTACAAGAATAGGTACATTTTGCTGTATGAGTTGTACATGCTGCTCCGATTTATTAGGTAAAGGAAGTGAGACTTTTGAATATCCCATCACTAAGGTAAAATATAATTTCAAGTTGACAGCAAGCTGTACCACTGTCAATGTGGTCTATTTAGCTACCTGTGTGTCATGCCCCTCATTTTATGTGGGTAAAACTACTAGAAAATTGAAGGAGCGCATTATAGAACACAAATCGGATATACGTAGGGGAAATGAGAATAATGCATTATGTAAGCACATACTGTGCACTGATATTTCCCATAAATTTAAGTTCAGGGCAATAGATATAGTAGCTAAATCTATTAGGGGAGGAGACTTAAACAATGTGCTTAAAATTAAAGAATATGAGTGGATTTTACATTTGATGGCTGACCACCCTCCCGGTTTAAACAGTGCTGTATCTCTAAAACCCATTTTAGTTAAAATACAGCAGAACAAACTTTGACTTTTAACTTTTATCTAATTTTAAGTAATTTTTAATGTTTTAATTGTTGTTCTATCACATGTTTGGCTGGCTGTAGTCGTGATGGATTTTGTGTTCCTATTTAAAGTCTTAACTATTGATGTAATGTGTTTTAGTATTGAGGAAAGGTGTGTACCCAAAAGCTTTGCTTCTTTATTAAACATTTTTTCTCTTGATGTTGGATTTTGTTGCAGGGAAATAAGGTATATAAGGAAAGCTGATGGTGGAATGCAGAAGTCCAGGAAGTCATCAAAATAATGGAGTTCAGGAAACGTGGGAGATAGAAAAGACAGACCAGCCTAGAAAGGAATACTGGTTGGCTAACAAAAAGGCTAAGAAAAGAGCTGCAATAACAAAGAATAGGGCATCAGAGGCACTGTACCAACTTCTGGAAAGTGATTCAGTAAAGGGCACAAAGAAACTATATCAGGTTGCAAGGCAAATACAGAACGATAAAGAAGATAGTCAGATATGCTTCATAAGGGATGCCAGCAACAACCTGCTCACCAGTCCACAGGACATCAAGGGCAGATGGAAGGAGTACTTCCAGAAGCCTCTATATAAAGAAAACCTCACAGAAGCTGTACTGCTCCAGATATGATAAAGATGCTGGGTGAGACAGGGGAGAGATGCCACCTGAAGGTACTCATAGCAGTGCAGCGAAAAAAGCATAAACCAGACAATTTCTGAATTAGCATACTCATGCCAGTGTACAAGAACAAAGGGGTCATCCAAAACTGTGGACAGTACAGAGGTATCAAACTCCTGTCATATTGCATAAAAGTTCTGGAGAGGGTGATTGATAAATGGATATGCAGAGTAGTAGAAAGTAATATGGGAGATGAGCAGTTTGGATTCAGATCAGGATGCAGCATAACTGACTTGATGTTTGCAGTGAGACAAGCAGTTGAGAATAAACTAGAGATGAGGAAAGAGTCCAACTGTGCATTCCCCGATTTGTTGAAAGCATATGACAAGGTCCCAAGAAAGCTGATTTGGGCAGGACTGTGGTGATTCAAAGTCCCAAAAAACATTGTTAGAATTAGTGCAGCTATGTACAAGGACCCAGTGACTCAAGTACAAATAGTGTATGGTCTCATAGATGGGTTCCCAGAGGGAGTGGATGTAAATTATCATTCAACTCTGAGCCCACTGAAGTTCATACTGGTGATGGACTACATTAGCAAACAGGTTGGAGGGGAAAGATCAACAAAGTTGCTGATTGCAGATGATATAGCATTACAGGCAGACTCTGATCAAGAACTTCAGCAAAGGATAGGGGAATGGAATACAAAACTGAAGGCACATGGGATGAAGCTAAGTACAGATAAGGCAGTGATAATGGTAGCAAATTGGGGAAATCAGAAAAAGCAGAGAACAGAGATAGAAGGGAAGACAGTGGAACAGGTTAACAGCTTCAAGTGTCTGAGTGGGGTGGTAGAGAAAGGAAGGTTAAATAAAGAGGTCAAAGCTAAAATAAGAGGGGATGTAGCCAAATGGCATAGAGTGCCAGGTGCAGTGTATGACAGAAGAATGCTAAAGAAACTGGAAAGTAAGGTGTACAAAACAGTGGTGTAACCAGTGCTACTGTATGGTACAAAAACCTGGGCAATAAAGGCAGAGAAAATGAGGAAGCTAGAGATGATGGAAATGAAGTGCCTCAGATAGGTGGTAGGATGCACACTGACGGGACATAAGAGCAGAAGCTAAAGTAGCTCCAATTGCAGAAAAGATCAAAGAGAACAGATTATGGTGGTTCAGGCACATGTGCAGAAAAGCAGAAGAGAATCTAGTGAAGAAGATTTGGGACAGACAGAAAGAAGGTAAGCGGGAACTAGGGTATCTAGCAAAGAGGTGGATTCATTGTGTGTAACAGTCAGGCATGAGTATCGAAGACAACAGGAGTGTGGCATTGAATTGAGAGAGAGATAGCAACAGTTAGCATGACAACCCAACCCCATATAGAAAATGGGAAGAAGGAGGTTGTTGATGATGATAATGATGATGTGTATTCTTGTGGAGCAAGTAGGAATATTTTACTGTAACTACAATTGCCATCAGTTATATGAGGCTGCACAGTAAACAAAGTGGCTATAGTAAACAAAGTGGCTATAGTTACTGTTTACAGGGGATCTTTTGGGGTGAAATTGACTGATTCTGCTGTCATTTTGCTTAAGCATACATACACTAAACATACATATTCGCACACACACACACACACACACACACACACACACACACACACACACACACACACACACACACACACACACACAAAACACACACACTTACACTTGCATGTCTATATCCTTAATGAATACATCAGAGAACTAATATATAACTAAAGAGAAGTAGTTAGAATGAATCGTGTAGAAAGGGACTAAGGGATAACACTATATTTTTATTGCATTTAGGTACACTATAGTCAGAAATAAGTGCGATTTACTTTTTTTATTCAATTTTTTAACCAGATATGAGAGTTGGTACTGGAACACTTTTCATCTACAAGAGCTACAAGACAGTATTATATTGCACTAAGAGCAAGTAAATTATATATATAATACATAGCCAACATGAAATAAATGCAAATTAAATATGACGAATATGTATGAGTTGATAAAAAATACTCATGCAGACATATGTATTGCAATTTATTAGTACTTTGCAAAATTAGAGGTTTAGTAAGTAGTGTGAAACCTTTATTGGGTTGATCTTTTTATTAATGTTTCACAGTAAAAAATTGAATTCCATCAATAGTGAATTTAATTCATTAGGAAAATAAAATTTCTGTTGGAAACATTGAATGTACAGTAATCTAGAGAAGAGTTCATGGATACTAAATGGGATTATGGATACAGTAAAGAAGAGCTACAGTACTGACTGAATGGGAGGGAGAGAGGAAGAAATTAGTGTTGCAATGCTATATAATGTGGTATTGATATGGATTTAAAAATTCAACTTCAGTGAGACAGTCTCAGAGGCAGAAGTAGTAGAAATTGGGGCTTGATAGCTAAAAAGTGCTTAGGCATTATCCTTTATCCCTAACACACTGAAATGAATAGGATTCATTTAGGATATCTACCACTTTTCCACATTGACAGTAAAGTAGATTTCATTTTAAATGTTCTCTGTCAAGTGATTCATATAAGCTAATACAACTTTATAAAACTCTTTTGTCCTACTTTTCAGATTAATTGTGGTCTTTGATGTTTTGTGGATTCTTCTAAAAATCAACAAAAAGATCAAAATAGTTTTTAAATGCAGGCTGCAGTGGCTTTTGCCCTTATGTCCCCAAGTACTTCTAAAACAAGTTTCAGTTCACTAGACATGATATTATATGTCAAACCTCTTTCAAGTGTTTATGATTTTCAAAATAAAAGTACAGCTTACGTTTTCAGATAAGGGTGCACCATATGGTATCTCTTCATAATCATTAACTTTGTGGTAAGAAAGCAAAACAAAAGTCCACCATTGATGTCTGTCATACTAGTGAGGTGTGTAGGAAGGGGCATTCCCAGAAGAATAGAGTAAGGCTAGCTTCTCTTTGTATAGGCAGCTGATAAGACTCTACATGGAATATATTTGTGCATTTCTTGATAATGTACCATTCTGAGAGGCAGTTTTTAACAACCTTAAAAAATATGTTGTACTGTATTTATCAAAAGGCATATAAAAACTCTGCAAGAACTTACTATATGTAACGCTGAAGAAAGAAAAAAAAGACATTATGAAAGTGCTTTCTCAAGAAAGAATAAGACCAAGTGGTTACCGCTGCAGTAGAGATCTTGAGTGAAGAACATTCAAATTAATGTCATTTCCTCAAATGAAAACTGAATAATGTGGCTTTTTGTGGAACTGCTGCACCATAGGATTTGTACATTTTCCTTGAGTATGCAGGGACCCAGGAGCAGGGTTACTACTGCTTCCACTTTATGCAGGATAGTGCTCTGCTAACACTTGGGTTCTGTGAGATAAAAACTACTTCCAAGCTTTTCTCTTGTAGTAGAATAAAACAGTTATTTGTATCTGAAATAGTTTAATATGATATGAAACAATGGAAAAAATGAAATCCCATAAACGTGCTTTCATGTATTACTCGTTAAACAAACTTAAATGAATACATTTTGGCAACAGAGTAAAACCCAAGCCTTTGTACTGACTGAGGACATAGCTTTCCTGAATATTATACTTTTACATAAAAAGCCCCATTTTCAGCATTGGAAAAGGTGTCAGCTCTTATTGGGAATTAATGCATATCACTTGCATAAGTCTATGAGCCCCTCCCAAAAAATAGTTTGCAGTTTTTGTTTTACAGTCAATGCATTTTCCTTAAGTTTCATTGAAGAAAATGGCATTCATAGAAGCTTATTTCAAACAAACATGCTAAAAATTGCTGCTCTTTCAGAAAGATAAATCTATTAGCAAGAAAAATGTGGTTTGATGATGCCTGATCACTGGGAAAATTAGATATAAGAAACTATTACATAACAGAAAGGAAGAAGGAAAAACCCTTTTATCACACAGAGAAAACAGAAAGATGCACACACACACACACACACACACACAGTAGATAAATAGATATAGATGGTATACACATGAAAAATACGCTGTAATCATTTCCATTTTAACATCATTGTCATAATTTTCCCCCATGCAACATAAAAGTGTAAAAACAGGGTGCAGTAAAACAAAAATAATATGCCAGAGTCTCATAATTAAAATAATATTTTCAGAATTTTTATTATGTGTTAACACAAAATAGGCCAATGTATAAAGACTGCAGCTTAACTTTATAACTTTATATGAAGGGAAACTTGTCAAATGTAACAAATTAGACAAAAAGATTGCAACATTTAATTCAGAAAATAATATATAATACATTTTCCTGCCTTTAAATTTAGCATCCTCCCAAACTACACTGCTAAGTAGGAGCTGAGTAGCTTCTCTCCAATGTCCATTTTATACATATTATTCCTTACTATTACACAACTACAAAGGAAACTACTATGATGCATAAGTTCTTGATATAAAAAACTCACCTTCTGACAACTTTCCACATATCCACATACATACAAGTGCAACCTTTCAGAAATATAAATATTGTGCAATCATAGTGTGGCATGTCTTAGCTTGCCTAGCTTTACAATGTTAACAGATTAGTGACAGGCATAATATTACCTGCTGCTTTATTTGAGACACAACATATTAATTACACACATTCAAAGTTTTGTGAAAAAAAAAGGCCAAAGTAAACACATGTGACGGAGTAAATCACAGAACTATTCATTTCCTATTGGCAAAACTGTAATAACACATTATGGAAAGAAGACAAACAGAAAACTCTGTGTTTCATTAAAACAAATGCTTAAAAACATTATCAGCCTATCACCTAAAAGGATTTTGTGCATATCTTTTTCATTAAATCAGTGAGACCACATGCCCATTTCTCATGAAAGCATACTGCATGAAATCCTTTTAAAACTATGATAATTTATAATCATTCTGTAACAATTATCTGCTTAGTCTTTGTGTTAATATTTCATTTTGGAATGACACTCATTAAATTACATAAAGCATGAGACCTTTGGAATTCCTGAAGCAGTATTTTAACATTAAGGTCTGTAGTGGAATTGTTCAGAATATAGTACTATAAATCTGTAATGTTAGTGGATATACCACATTACACTAGACACAACAATGTAGATTTTAGTATGAGCAGTTTAAAATTTGGCAACTGAATTGAATTGTCATAACATTGTAAAAGTGATAACGATCTTGAACAACAACACAATATTTATTTTACAGACTAAAAGCAGATTATTGTTTATACTGGATTTTTTTAAGAAATGCAGATAGCAGTAGTGCTCGAAATATGAGAGTTTACAATCTGTTCCATCATACAATAATACAAGAGTTCAGTTAAGCCTCATACCACAACTGTATGTCCCTAGAAATGTCATATATAGAATGCAAATTGAGGTTTGTGTCAAGCTGTAGGCTTGGATTTTATTTATGTAAAGAATCATAACTGTTTTGAGTATTGGCAATAACAAATGGCATCAGTGCTAAATATCATGACGATATTAAGAATCACAAAAGTGAGCATAGCTCGTATGCTTTGGTTTATGCATCATTTGTAGTAATATAATGATTTCATTGCAGATGTTCATCTCTCACTGAGTTATCAGTTTATAGAAATGATGAAGATGTGAACATTTCCCTGATATCACTGTCATTAAATAGTATGTTACAAAATGCCTAACATTTCAGATATACAACTGTAAGCCATTTAATGGCCAGCTTCATATTCCTGTTGCTCTGAATACACATTTTTGAAGCACCATTTTGAAGATCTGTTTGACAACACGGGTCTGTTTAGCTGTTGTTTGTGCATCCATATACATGTCTGTGTCCACTTTTATGCTTTTATCCTTAAATGTCTGTTTCCTTGAGTCCATAGCAACCAGATACATCATAACTCTCATGGTTAGTATGTTCTGTGAAGTCTTTACAGATTGCCATAGCAACAGATTCAATTTCTTGTTTATTGTGATTGGACACATTACTTTTATTTGATCCATTCCTAATTTTAATGGACAGATTGTTCATCTTCTTCTTAATCTGGGATGATGATCTCTGGAAAGGAGAGAAGAGGTGCAACCCCCCAAGGCTGAATGCTTTTCTTTTAATGGGCTGCTCAGAAGCTGATGAATTATATATAGAAGAACTGCTGAATGCTGCAAACCTAGGCTTGATGTCACCATCTGATTCACGACTGGAGCTGTTGAAAGATGTTCTCCACTGATGGTCATAGACTCTCCACAGAGGCCGCCTTCTCCTTTGGCACTGGCACCTCAGAAGCCTTATGAATGCTCTTTTGAACTCTTTGCTGGAACATGGATAGATTATGGGGTTGACACAGCTATTGAAGTATCCCAGCCAAAAGATTACCTTGAAGAGCAGACCTGTTGGCTTTAGAGAAGGAAAAAAGGAACCTAAACAAAACAAAATTAAATAAACGAAAAATTAATAACTGATAAACTGTAAGTATATTATATACTGATTTGTGTCATGAATGTAATAATATTTTACTGAATGAAATGCATCATAAACATATTATATATTCATGCATAATATGGTAGTAGAACTATAACAGCTATTTTTAACAGCTGTTTTTTTTAAATTACCTCAAAGTTAAAGTTCCACCACTACACAGAGATTTAATCTGAAACATAGATAATTACTATTCAGTTTTAATAACAAAATACTAAAAAATGCTGAAAAATTCACTTTTCATAGAAATTAACAAACAGGAGGGGAAACAAGGGAAGAGAGATATAAGCTGCCAAAATATCAACTGATTTAAACTAGACTTAATATACAATGATGTTACATATGTTATTGAGACTCCAATAGAGGCACCTCCATTTTTTGCATGTGAAGTATTGCTTTTCTGATGTCAGTGTTGACATGCAAAGGGGCTGCCAAGCCTAAAAACATTGGCAGTGCAAGTACCAGTGGTCCTGTGGCTTAGCAGGTAGCACACCTGAGATCAAAGGCTGTGGACTCTTTTCCCATACCAGGTGCATTCATTAGTTTATTGGTAATGAAGCATGGGGAGTGCTGCATACATGAGTATACCAGCTTTTGGATGAGATGTTAAACTGAGGTCCTTTTTGAATACGTTGGTGATAACTCAGATAGATGTGAAAGATCCCAGGGCATTTATTGACAAAAAAGTATTTTTATTTACATAATATTTAAAAGAAAGTATATACACCGAATTCACACATACTTATACATATTTTGACATTTAAATTTCATATATACACATTCCACAATTCCCTATCCTGCCCACACCTACTTCCATAGCCATTTTTGTCATTAGATTTATAATATTATTAAAAATATTAAACAAAACCTCATCTGATCTTGAACTTCATAATTCCCACATAACACAAAACCATTTTCATAGCTAACTCCGTAACAATTTCTTTTTTGAACGTGTTTATAATACCCATATAAAATCTTCTCATACTTATTTCTGTTACATTGTTTAGAACCTTATTATCTAGCTATTCTTCCACCTTGTTAACTCTTCTGCATAAAAAATGTTCTAACATCTACTACTCTCTAATTTCCTAACAGAACATTCCCCCATAAATTTATAAAAAATTTTTCCTACACAGACAACTTAGCTAAACTTAGCTTCCATTAATAATCTTGCAAAAGTATGATATTTTTCAATCTACGCTTTCTATTCCTTATTGCCTTCTTAACATCCTCAATTAGAGTAGTGGTGCTTTATTAACATTTACATTCATTTATACCACGAAAAGCTTTAAATCAGTTATTTGCACTTCTCATTTTTACATTCATACTTAAAATTATTTACAAGTTATCAATACAAAAGAACTTAATTAAATGATTTTCTTTCATTTATGTTTTCCCTCTGTCCATCCTTTTTTCCACAACCTTCCCCTTATTTCAGTTAGTATACAATCCTCTTCCATTTTCATGGTATATAGCAAATTATCACATATTTTTCCACAGCAACCATATTGTCACAAGCAATACTTTCTCCTATTTATTAATATCATATATTTCTTATATAACAGATTCATAGGTTCATGGATTAGTACTAGACTAACTGCCATTGTGGCCTATTTTAAACTTAGCCAATTAACACATATGAGAATCAAACTGTGCACCTTGTGCATGTAAGGCAAATATCTTAACCATTATGCCAACCTCTCTCTCTGGTGAGGAATCAGACCTACTACCTTTTGTCTGGGAGGTAAACACCTTAACCATTATACCAACCCCAAAATCAGAACCAAACCCTGTATCTTGTGTCTATGAGGTAAATACATTAACCATTATGCCAACCAAACAACTATAGCATTCATATTTGTACATTTAAATCCTCCCCATCTCTATTTTTTTTAATCTAACATTTTTTTATTCTTTTTGTTTATATCATTTCTGTGCTTTTTAAACTTCTATAATTTCATTTTATTCTCCTACTCTTCACACATTCAACACATTTTCTTTCTCCATCTTTCTTTCCTCCATCATCTTATATTTTATATTGCCTTTCACCAGTAATTTGTCTAATAAATATTCCTCAAATATCTGCTTCATAAAAATTTTAGAACCTTTTTCATCTGTCTTTTAATGTCTTTTCCTCATCTTATTTTAACACATGCACACACACACACACACACACACACACACACACACACACGCACACATGCACACACGCACACACGCACACACGCACACACGCACACACACGCATGCATGCACACATGCACGCACACATGCACACATGCACACATGCACACACACACACACACACACACACACACACACACACACACACACACACACACACACATACGCACACACACAATGAACAATCATATTATATCATTTTTTATTTTTATATCATCACTTACTTTAACTTCTATAATTTAATTTTATTCTCCTATTCATCTTTCATAATTTTCTATATAATCAATATAATTTTACCACACATGTCTTCTTTCATTATAAGTTCCTTCATCCATTTATTTAATATGTTTTAAAAAACATCTCTTTCATCTTTACTCATTTCCTTATAATGCTGATAGGTTATATCATCCTGGCATTGTTTCTTTCTTGCATTATTTTATTTTCTTCTCTCTTTCTTCTGTGTTTATATAATTTTCTAAAAAAAATCCTTATTTTTTAAAACTTTCCATTCATCTTGCACATCCATTTCCTCTTTTTCTACGTTTTTCCTACCCAATTCTCTACCACCTCCATAATATCCTCTTATTTGTATTTTAGTCTCCTTTGCTATCTAAGATAGCATCCATCCTTCCATCTCTTACTCTTACTTATTTTTCTAAATATGGAGAAACCTCTACTTTCTTTCCTTTCAAAAAATATTTGCATACATAACATTGTTTCTACATTTTCTCAGTTCTGGTCATGTATCTAGTTTTCTATACCCTTATTTTGTCACATCCTTGTTCTATCTCTTTCTCATAATTCCAAAAAAAAACTTTATATTTCATCCAACTTTTTTTAATTCTTCTTTCCACTCCCAAATATTTCTGCTGATACACTACCCACCATTCTATCCAGTATTTATAAAATGGTCTCATTGTCATATAATCTTTCCATAATATTTCTTTCTCTCTTGTTATATCTTCCTATTTTTATACTTTGCAGTTAATTACTTTATTCTTTTTCAATCCTGTATTATTTTGCTGTTTTCCTATTCCAGCCCACACTACTCTATGAGCTGAAATTTCTGCATTATGTACTCTACCTGTTATTGTTTTAATATCTTTATGGTAAGCTGGATAATCAATTTTAGTCTTAAAATGCCCTTCTTATATGTTCATTCTCTATTCTTTACTAATTTTAGTTCTCCACACTCCATATTTTATAATTTCATTAACAGCTTAATATCCTGTGTTATTTTTCCCTTTTCTTTTCTCAGGTTACAGTTAAAATCTGCTAGCATCACTGCTGATATATTTACTAACACAATATTTTTTTAATTTCTTCACATAACTGCTTTCTATCCATCATAGTAGTATACTAATAATCACTATTAATCTTATACATTTTTGTCTCATTCTGATATTACACAGCATTACTCTTCCTGATACTTCTATTGTTACATTAAGAATTCTTATTTCTTATTTTTTTATAAGAATTACTATTACAGAACATGTCCCATTTCCTGCAGACCTAACACCCCCCATCATACCACTCAACCTGGAAACATCAAAAATCTGGACAAGGCCCATGAAAAATAGGTACAAATCTGTATGCTGATTAACATAACATTTGCATACATACTTATGTAACCCCACCCACTCCAATGGAATTAAGGGATACCAACTTTCAAATGCAAACTGAAGAACAGAACCAACATATGGCACCAGAGTTCCCCTGCAGCCATTCCAATGTCCCACTACTTGGCTATTTCACCCCATTTACCATAAACACTAATGTGTGTATGCATACTGCTTTACTTCTACAATGATTATTTGGATTTTATTTTTACATTTTATAGCACACTGCACAAACACTAATAGACATCTGCTAAACAAAGCAATACTGTCTCATAATGAAAATAGACTTAGCATTAAAACTTCTCTGTCCTTGAAACTCACATTCATTGAAACAGCATTGAAACCCACACCACATCCAAAGAAAATGCATCTAACCAGTGGTGGATAAAGATTACCTTTGGGCTGTTTACAAATCATAGACCCCTTCCACACAAAACAAGACACATACATGTGTTCTTTGATACACCTTCCTGACTTTATTAAATTATATTCCTTGTATAATACAGCACACTTATTAGACTTAGAGTGCATTTTACATTTATTGTTAAAACATTTTTCCAGTAGGCAATGAAACAAAATGCATGAACCAGTAATGACAAAACTGCCCAATTCAGAACATTTCCATCATAAAAGTACACTTCCACACATACACTATATATATATATATATATATATATTTTATATATGTAAATATATATATATATATATATATATATATATATATATATATATATATAGGTTCATAGGTTCATAGGTAGGTACTAGGCTATTGGCCCTGGAGCCTATATAAGCCTACCCAAAAAGGTTCCCTGGCTTTTGCCACCCAAGAAAATTATTTTCCTGTGGCCCTGTCAAGCAGTGCCACAGAAGTGATCCCCGGGGTGAAATTTCTATTTCCCATCCAGTTGTCAAGATTTTTCTTAAAGAGGGCCAATGAAGAGCTTTGCTTGACATGAATGGGTAGCTTGTTCCAGAGTATGGGAAGTCTCTGGAACAGGAATCTATCCCTCCAGCATGTTCTGTTTATTGTGGTGACAAGGTTTAGGTCCCTGGAGCATGAGCGTATATATATATATATATATATATATATATATATATATATATATATACACAACATTAGAATGACAGTAGTGTAAGCCATAGGCATCTTGCACAGCGTCTGGCACTTATTTTCAGTTTCAGTTTTTTCGTGTGTGGTGGGGACAAAAGGCCAAAAAGCAGGGACACATTTTAAACATTGCTTGTATAATTTTGAAAAGTTGCTATAATAAAATGTTATGCTGCCACCATGCATTTCACTGCCAAGTCTTGAACCCAGGACCCTGTGCACTATAGTCAGAGCAACATACCACTATGCCAAATCAGCAGTTTCCTGAAAGATAGGAAGACTGAAACTTAAATGGCTATCATTTAGTGAATTCAGTTCTCGCTTCTTACTATAGCTCTCAATGTCTTAATACAAAAAACCTGGAAAGAGCTAATAATGGGGGAATACAGCCCCAAAATAGGGACACATTTCAAATACTGGTCTTATGTTACCATTTATTTTCCGAAGAATATGAAGTCTGAAATTCAAATGCCTGTCATTAGTGAAGTCAATCCTTTAGTGATTTGCCACAAAAATGCTGAAAAACCACAGATTTTATGAGGAACAGAACAAAATATAATGCATACATTTACAAGTGGTGATGGCTAGGGACTTTAGGCTCTTGTTACCTGTACCCAAGGTACAGGGTTTGAGCCTGAGTACCTTTAGCTACCAAGTGTATTCACCTGGGGCATTTACAGACACACACACAAAGACATACACACACACACACACACACACACACACAAAATAAAAATACCTCAAAACACGCCTACCCAGAAGATGCTTGCTCAAACTCTGCAATACTCAGGCATTCAATTCCCGACCTGCTCACACACAAAATACCTCAAATATAATTCAAGCAGCAGCGAGATAATACCTAAAAACACATTTACTCAGAAGTTGCATGCTTGCTCAAGCTCTGCAGTACCAAGGCATTCAATTCCTGACCTGCTTGCAGATCCAAGTAAATCCTTCCTTCCCACAGTCAATGTTTCCAGTTGAGATTCAAACAGTTTTTCTTCTCAGGCAAGAAAGCAGCTGGAAAAGTGTGCACGTGAGCCCCTTCTGCTCAGTTCCAACAGGCTGGCGGAGCTAACGTCATTGTGCACGTGATGATGTCAGCTCAAAATGCAAAAAAAAAAGCTGGGAAAATTTGGAAATTAAGGGGTGCCACTTGGGAATCGTGGCACCCCATTATTTTGACCCCATAACTCAGTAGAAAATGAGTAATTTGGTATGGTTGAGAGGTATGCCCCCTCCCATACTGCATGTATTATTTTTGTTCTTTGTTAAATCTGGTATCTTAAACAAAAGCATTGTTTTTTTTTTTTTATTTTTTACTGCAATCTATCACAACCAAATCTTTTATATCATTTCTAATACTGCCCACATTTAATGTTAAAATCCCTGTATTATATTTTTCCTTATTTGTATGTGGTTTGCTTCCAGATCTAATTATTTTTTTTTACTTCTAATAAGTCTGCCACCAGTTAAAGTTTCACTATATTGTTATTCTCCTGTCTCCATTTCTCCCCGTTTGTCCTCTTCACTTTCTTAAATTCTTAATTTGTTCTCTTCCTGTATATTAATAATTTTGCTTTGAACTGTTATTTCTTCTCTAACTACCTCTTCATTGTTTAACCTTCTTTTGTATTTCATTCTTCATGCCACATTCTCTTCTTTCAGCATCTTCTGAAGTAATATTTCTACTGTTTGTCTCCCATATGTGTTTTACTTTTTATCTACTCTTTATAATATGGAACAGTCAAACCGGAAGTGTCTAAATTCTTTATATTGTCTACAGACAGGGCTATGTTTTTTGTTATATATACCATCTGCCCACATTGGCAACACCTTCATTTGTTATAATCTTGCACTAAATGATTTTTATACCTCTAGAAATAGCATGCTTTAGGTTGGTCCAATATCTAACAAATCCTCTCTTGCCATTCACAATCATTGTATTTGAAGTATGTTGCATTTCCCTATCCTTAACATCGGGTCTATATCATCAGATCGAATGTTGAAAATCTCGAATGCTCTAAAGAGCAAAAATGCCAGAACTCGAAGTGATTTTTTTTAGATCGCAGTGAAGATCGGAATATTTGCCCTTTCCTCACTGTAGTGTGATCTCAGAGTTGGAATATATATTTAGTAGGGGGTGAGTTTGAGTTCCGGCATTTTCGCTCTTTAGACCGTTTGAGATTTTCAACATTTGATCTGATGATATAGACCCCTTAACACCCATTGCTACCCACACTTCCCTTCCTCAGTCCAAGCACTTCTTTCATTACACATTTTTACCTTCATGTATTTTACTACATAGTGAAAGGAAAAAAATGTTATGGCTCATGCTTATCCATATCTGAAGTCCTAAACTACACATTTATTTTCTTTTATAGTTGTAGCCTCATGCTCTGAAATAAATAGTCTTCCCATGATGATACTGTATTTCACGTTTTAGTCCTAGTCATAAATTTTCCAGCAAGACAGATCTTTCAAATATCATAAAATATTTCAGCTTTCAAATGAATTAATTCTTCTATGTCTTTAATGTCAAACCTTAATGGAAAAATAATGATATCTATAATATTATATGTGTTCACACTGCCATCATTTTTACTTTTTATTCTTACCACTGGTTGTCTTCTCTGTGCCTGGTAAGAAACTGCACACCTTTGTCTCCTCTGAGTTCCTCCTTCTATCCTTTCTTGCAACTAAAAACATGCTGCAATGGTAAACCCTTAAAACTGACTATGCCACCAGCACAGAATACCTCAAGTATTTTTATCTTCACCAATTGTTGCTTCTATTAACAACCTGTCAGTTTCTACCTCCTCTAATCTTCTCTCCATCTTGTCACTCCCTATCACTTCCTCACCTTCTTTTGGGTCTGTCTGCTTTATCAAATTTACCTGAACTTATGTCTCCAGTCCTCCAGTTTCTAAGTCTGTAGCAATTATTTTTCCTCCTTCTTCTTCCTTCCTTCAGTAAAGTTTCCACCTGCTCCCCTCTCCATCTTTCCAACACTCACCTCCATTTTGGAATTTCCTGAACTGCAGTGGCAGCCCTCTGGCACAGCCTAGCATCTTCATATAGTGCTTCACTTCCACTCCTCCAAAGATCAGTGGATGTACCCTGGTGACCTGGTAAAATCTCCCCTAGTAAGGATGAACACTAACTTGAATTTCACCTGAAAAGAGGACACTGATCCAGTAGGACTGATCCAGTCAACAAACAGTTAATATAATAAGTTAGCTGCTTTTGCTCACACCATTGAATTTTTCTCATCTTGAGAAGGAAATCTATGTCTTCTTTGAAACAATGGGAACTATGTACAGACACATGTTGTTCTAATGCCATGTTAAAGTTAAAGACCATGTGGTTACAGGTGGAGAGGTCATATAGACAGGTAGTAAGGATCATAGGTTGGAAACCATGGATGACAAGGTGTACATCTTACTAGAAATGATGATATAGCAACTAACATGATGCAGTTAGGAGAAACTGTACTAAAACAAAAAAGAAGCATTGCACAATGGAAAATAAAGTTGCAGATTCAGATAGTGAGAGACTATATTATCTGAGTAGCTGGCAAGAGGATCAAGTGGATTTTGCATGTTTATCGCTGAACAGGACAACCTGGAATACAAACCAGATTATAATGTTCCCTGCAAATGTCTACTGCATTAATATTCTTTCCAACCACTCAGATCAAAATGGTAATACTGTAGGAATATTGTTTATCTGTCATTAGTGTAGCACATGCTATTACCCTGACAGAAAGTAGGGAAACTACTAGAAAGTGGTGCTTGAGGACTGAGTGCAACATTCGGCTAATGTCAGCTCCTTGTGGAAGTGAGACATTGTCGAGCACTGATACTCATTGCATGTCTCACCATTGGGGATTTACTGGGTGCACGGAGGGCTGAGGAAGTGAAATAGAAAATAGATTCATTGCAGTAGTATGATACATACCAGGATGCTACCTCAATTCTAGTTAGAGCTAAGAGAGATTGGTAGACCCAGTGATCAAGGTGAAGTGAGGTCAATTGATGGTCAGCTCTATGGGATTAAAACTCTATGGGATTAAAAAAAAGAAGTTATAAAAGATCCCATGCTGTTTAAGGACTGAGAATATGAACAGGATGCATCAGAACTGCACAGTCAAGAATGTGGAGTGTGTGTGTGTGTGTGTGTGTGTGTGTGTGTGTGTGTGTGTGTGTGTGTGTGTGTGGGGGTGTATGTTTGTGTGAGTTTATGTGTTCGTGTGTGTGCGTGTGTGTATGTGTGTGTGTGTGTGTGTGTGAGACACCCTTGCACTGGCCCAGTAATCAAGGAGCCTTAATCCTCATCACTAGCACCAGTGAGGGATGTACACATTGGGAGGATGACAAGTACACACACAGTAAAGTACAATTTCCCTTAAAAGTACACAGAGATCATAGTCCATTTGGGGCTGGTTTCTCCCTCTTTCTCCAGATCCCCAGTAAGACTCCCCACTGGCACAGCTTTAGGGTTAAGATCTTAGCTGAGCGGTCAAGCCAAAACCTCCAGCACCCTCTCTGTCCAACCAGTGCTTTGTGTCCCGGCCCAAGGAGCTGACACATACACTTTGAGATTTGATTTATATACAAACACACACACTCCTAGGAAAGATTGGTACAGGTTTACTAGCTATGACCCATTCTGCCCAGACCAAAAGGTAGTTATCACTACCACCAACCAGCTCTTTATCAGCTACTATAAGGCCCTTCCCAAAGGGTGACCAATCCTACCATGTGATGTTACTACTATCCAAATGGTAACTGTGACCAAGACTTGCAAGGCTATTTAAGAGTGGCCTATACTGTGTCACCAAATGCATATGCAAGTTCTCTAACAGCTTAAATATCTCTAAACAAACCAGCCACAATTAAATGGTTTAAATATATTTAATAATAAATAATAAAATAACAAGACAATATTCAATATTCAGTAACTAAGCACAGTGACTACAGAGTTCAGAATCACAGGAAATACTACAACATTGCAGGGCAGTCTCAAATAAATGCAGAAAACATTGAAACTAATCTTTCCTATACTCCTATCTATATCTATGAGAAATCATTTTACTTACTATTAGCCAGACCCAGG
The DNA here is from genome assembly GCF_019279795.1 of Protopterus annectens. Classification (NCBI taxonomy): domain Eukaryota; kingdom Metazoa; phylum Chordata; order Ceratodontiformes; family Protopteridae; genus Protopterus; species Protopterus annectens. The sequence continues at coordinate 26,548,130 of NC_056729.1, read as the reverse complement.
CAGAAGTGCTGATAAGTGGGATGTTTCTAGGTCCAAAGACAGATACGAAATGCACAGACTCATTCTCTGAGACAGTTCTTAAATTAATAATACACATTACTGCTGGGTTAGCTGGATGACATCACTATTTGTCACCTGCTTTCAGTTTCTAGGCTAACAGAAACTTACAATTTAACACCTCTGTGTCAGAGGTACATATCTCTCAGAAGTTTGCCTAGAACTGGAAGTCATAAAACAGTTAAACACTTTCACTTTTGAAACCTAGTAATTATTTCTGTTTCAAGACAATAGGAAAACATCCAAATAAAGACAGAGTGTCTGAGATGAAAAAGAGATAACAGAATCATAAAACAATTTCCACTTATTTTCTTGAGGTTTTGCAAGTTAACTGTGTATGTTCCAACTTATACTATTAAAACATACATCTGCACAGGTATATAGTTTATACACATTTCTGGTCTTTTCCAGCAGGGTACACCGTGGTTACCATTCTTGCAGATCAGTACATAACATACGGTCCAACACACACTTCTGCACCAGTTGTTCAACACACATACAACACACAGTTCTCTTACATCTGCAAGACAATCCTATGGATCATATCAATATTCACAAAGGACATATAATTATTTACAAAATTCCAAATAGCTGGGCTGGCAGTGTCACATTTCTATATAAATCATATTAATATTTTCAAGTGACATATAATTATTTACAAAATTCCAGCTAGCTTGTCTGGCAGCATTTCAATTTGTCACAGTGTGTGTGCATGTGTTTATGGTGTGTGTGTGTGTGTGTGTGTGTGTGTGTGTGTGTGTGTGTGTGTGTGAGTGAGGTTCATTTAAAAGCTTATAGTATTTCTGGAAAACCATTACAGTATGCAGATCAGCCATGCATGCTAATCTTAAAAAGAGCTACCTTAGCCTGAGAGACTGATTGTGGTGACCAGTAACATGGCATTCATTATGGATACACAAAGGCAAACTAAGGCACATTACCATTTGTCAGTGGATGACAGATGGAAGGATATTAAGGCTGAGGCAACTGAAACCATCCCTCATAAAGTAGTGTCTGAAGATGAGATTTAAAAGTTGGATTTCAGTAAAGCAGAGCCATAAAAGAATTGAGTTCACCAAAGAAGAGACATCATAAGGACTGAAATAAAAACAAATGCTAGGGAAGAATTCTCAAAAAGAAGAAAAAGGTGACTGTGTTTGGCAGCTGGATTCAGGAGAAAAACTGTAACAAGGTGATTATTACAGTGTCTAAGGATGTATACAAGGAACAACAAAAAGTTATGGTTTGGTGGAACTGTGTTTTGGGGGGAGTAGCAGGTAAGTGATTGTGTAGGCCAGGGATTTTCACAATTTTGAAGAGAAGGAACCCCACTGAAGTCATGCTTGTTGAGACATCACAAAAACCTGCTGCGATTATGACTACTTTTCTAATAATTTTATAATAACTGTATTTTATAACTATACCAAACCTGTTGAGACAGAAAAACTTTGCTTTGAAAATGGTGCCTTTATTCAAGTATAGTATTATTTATTTATTTTTTATATTACATCACATTGGAAGTAGACTAGAAGACATCTGCAAATCAACAACAAAACAGGTTCACAGACTGTGCAATGATCTCATCACCAAGAGCCAAGAAAGAATGCAGTCCTGAAAAAGAATTACATCATTCTAATATGAAGAAAGGAAAGCACACACTCATAACCCCTTGACACACACACACTCAGACACACACACACACACACACACACACACACACACACACACACACACACACACACACACACACACACGCACACACACACATATATATAAAGAATAGTAGCTACTTTAGTGTGTCAGATGGGCTATTTATTGCATGATAAATGTTGCATGTATACCATAAGCAGCATATATATCTCTAGGAAAATATGGTGATGTTTTGTGCAAGTGGCCTAAGATACAGAGACAGATCAGGTCAAACTGGGCACTAGGCAGGACAATGGAAAAGGACCCTCCCAGCCATACTAATGATATGTTTATCAAAAACAAAACACAGCAGGATCACAAACTGTCACAGTATGTAAACATTGTCCAATGACACCCCCTCACAAACTATGAGGTTCCTTAATTTTTTTGAAGGTTACCTTTGCCAGAACCATTCCACAAGAGGAACAGAAACTGATATACCAGCTTACAGAAAATACACCACTTTAGACAAAACCTTAAATATCCCTAAGACTGAAAGGTGTTAAGATTATGCACAGTATTGGGACTAAATTGTCAGCTTCACCCTGTGAACATTAACACACACACACACACACACACACACACACACACACACACACACACACACACACACACACACACACACACAGCACTACATATGCAGAAGTTCTGCAGACTACATTCACAATATCCCCAACTACATTTATTTATTTATTTATTTTACATTTGCTTACTGGGAAAGTCCGACTGGACAGAATGTCCATTTTCAGCAGAGGCCAGGGGAGAAAAGCTCCACATAGAACAAAGAAAAGATGTCTTAAAATAAAGATAAAAGAGAAGGAAGATTACAAAAAAGAAAACAACAACAAAAAACAGCTGTACATAGAGTATAGTTTTTCATAGTTTAGAAACCAACTAATGTGTACAAATAAAGGTATAACTGAGATAAAAAATATATAACATAAAGGGGATGTGAAATAATATTGGGTTATATTTAATACATAAAAAACACAGTCAAAAACCTGGATAAAGGTGTTAGTAAGAAGAAAGAGTTTATAGGATTTTTCAGTCTGGGGAAGAGCAAGAGCAGAGCCATTTAATGGTAAGCTGGGTGTTTGGTGCTTGTTTAAATTTAGTTAAAACAGTAAACTGAGAAAAACAAACTGGATACGCTCCAATACCCGTGGGTTGTTCTGTAATGTAAAAGCCCACAGTCCGAGAATTCAGAAAATAGCCAACTTTATTTTTTAAGCACTGATTTTGGCTTTTCGTCGGACACACTCCAACTTCATCAGAAAAAACAGGTAAACAGTGTCTCCCTCAAACCGTTACCTTAAATACAAGATTTAAAAATCACATGTTCATTTAATTAGTGTTGGACTGTGCACACCCACGAATATTGAATCAAGTTAATATTCATGGACTGAATTAACGTTCTAAAAAAATCAAACAATGAAACCGTTAGAGTATATCAAAAAATTATAATAAATCATGAACTCACAATTTATCAGTATAAAATCCAAAAAAATATATAATAAATAGATAATGGTGATGCAAACCACAACATTCAACTCCTACTGTTTATGGTGCTGTTACTAGATATTATTTAATGAATCTAAAATTAACTATCAATGACAACTGATATAACACTAGTTTAAAAATATCAATCACAGCGAAAGAAGCTCTGAATAACCCATTATATATGCACCTTGGGTAAACAACAACAAATGTGGCAATAAAAACTAAACATTCATGTTAGATGTAGAATGAACACTTGCCACGAAAAAAACAGCTCATTATGAATATAAAAGACTTTGGTGTTCTACGCTGATAAAAACATAATACGTACATTAAAAAACATGACAAATGTCTGTTCTAACCTCAGAAACAATAATAAAGGTACTAGCATATACAATGACTAACAACGTGACAATAAAACCAATGATGATATTGCAACAACGGACTGTGGGCTTTTACATTACAGAACAACCCACGGGTATTGGAGCATATCCAGTTTGTTTTTCTCTTGTTTAAATTTAGTTAAAGTAGTGCTAGATGTGATGTTACTAAGTAGAGAGTTCCAAATCTTAACAATATAATGAGAGTAGGTGGATTCTCCAGCATGATTGCGCGCTGTTGAGATTCTTTTGAGGGGTTTATTGTTTGACTGCAACATTTTTCTACAGGAATAAGGCTCTAGCAAGTCATGCAATGATGGAGTTTTTGCAGAAAGATAGCAGATTTTGTAAGCCATGTTAAGCTGAGAAAAATGTAGGAGATGGGGAAGTTCTAACCAGTGTAGTTTCCTTAGGGCAGAGCAATGGTGTGATCTCATTGTAGAGTTTGCTGCATATCTAGCTATTTTATTGTAGCAGGCTTCTAGTTTTACCCAGTGGCAGCTGGTGACTTCAAATCAAAGAGGGGCTGCAGGAGACAGCTGAATGGGTGGGGTCAATGGGAATGGGTGTGGCCAATTAGAAAGGGGGGGAGCTATTCTCAAAACCACAAAAACCCCTTTTGCAACACAGTACAGTATCAGCAATGCATCTATCTACTGTGGGAGTAGAACCCACAGCCTTCTGCATCAAAAGCAAGTATACTACCTGTTGTGCTATTAACAATGCAAGCAGACTCAGCATAAGCAGCACTAAACTTTTGCTCCCCTGCAGCTCTCAGCTCCTTGTAAAATCTACTCACTCAGTTGTATCTCTGAACTTGCAGCACAAAGAAATCTGGAAAAAGCCAAAGTTTATTGTGGGGAGGGACAAAAGCCCAAAAACCAGGGACACATTTTAAACATTGCTTGTTCCAACTCAACAACAGCTCCTTGTGGTCCTGCAGACTGGTGCTAGCAGCAGAGAGTTGAAAAGAGTGACTGCTACCAAGATTTAAGTATATTTTACTGCTATTACCTGTGCGACCATCTATTCTCACTGAAAAGGGAATTTAATTTGCTCTTTTGCCTGTTTTAAGCTTATTTTTGCAAATTTCATACCTGCACTTTTAAAGTTTGTCTTTTGTTTGAATTTAACTGTTGAGACTGCTCACTCGAGTGCACTAGCCTGTGTTTTTTTATTTACTGTGCATTTTCTGCTGTTTGTCTTGTAAAAAAAGAAAAAAAAAAAACAAAAAATATCCTTGTTTCCCGCCTTTCCTGACCTGGAATAGTCCCTAATATAGGCATTGCTGTATTCTGGACTTTAGAATAGTTCCTGTGTTGCCCATTTCCTTACTTGGATAGAAGGAAGCTTCTTTGTTCACCAGTGGGAGTGGGGAGCTTTGAGCAGCCTATCTGTCCATACAGGAGTGATCTCAGCACAAGAATCTCATAGTTTATTGGCCGTTTTGGGCTAATTTCTAGCTCTTTCAAGTCCCCTGTATAAAAACCCGCCTTGACACGGTTTTTCACTTGTTCCAACTCAGCAACAGCTCCTCCTGGTCCTGCAGAGTGGTGCTAGCAGCAGAGAGATGAAAAGAGTGACTGCTACCAAGATTTAAGTATATTTTACTGCTATTACCTGTGCAACCATCTATTCTCTCTGAAAAGCGAGTTTAATCTGCTCTGTTGCCTGTTTTAAGCTTGTTTTTGCAAATTTCATACCTGCACTTTTAAAGTTTGTCTTTTGTTTGAATTTAACTGTTGAGGCTGCTCACTCAAGTGCGCTAGCCAGTGTTAAGTATTTACTGTGCATTTTCTGCTGTTTGTCTTGTAAAAAAAGAAAAACCAAAAAAATCCTTGTTTCCCACCTTTCCTGACCTAGAATAGTCCCTAATACAGGCATTGCTGTATTCTGGACTTTAGGATAGTTCCTGTGTTGCCCATTTCCTTACTTGGATAGAAGGAAGCTTCTTTGTTCACCAGTGGGAGTGGGGAGCTTTGAGCAGCCTATCTGTCCCTGGAGGAGTGATCTCAGCACAGGAATCTTGTAGTTTATTGGCCATTTTGGGCTACTTTCTAGCTCTTTCAAGTCCCCTGTATAAAAACCCACTTTGCCTCGGTTTTTCACTTGTTCCAACTCAGCAACAGCTCCTCGTGGTCCTGCAGTGTGGTGCTAGCAGCAGAGAGACGAGAAGAGTGACTGCTACCAGGATTTAAGTATATTTTACTGCTATTACCTGTGCGACCATCTATTCTCACTGAAAAGCGAGTTTAATCTGCTCTATTGCCTGTTTTAAGCTTGTTTTTGCAAGTTTCATACCTGCACTTTTAAAGTTTGCCTTCTGTTTGAATTTAACTGTTGAGGCTGCTCACTCAAGTGCGCTAGCCTGTGTTAAGTATTTACTGTGCATTTTCTGCTGTTTGCCTTGTAAAAAAAGAAAAAACAGAAAAAAATCCTTGTTTCCAGCCTTTCCTGACCTAGAATAGTCCCTAATACAGGCATTGCTGTATTCTGGACTTTAGAATAGTTCCTGTGTTGCCCATTTCCTTACTTGGATAGAAGGAAGCTTCTTTGTTCACCAGTGGGAGTGGGGAGCCGTTTTGGGCTAATTTCTAGCTCTTTCAAGTCCTCTGTATAAAAACCTGCTTTGGCATGGTTTTGCATGATTTTGCGCTTAGCACAGCATTGCTTAAACCATTCTCAGCTCCACAAAGTCTACTCTTCACTTTTTCCCTTAGATCTGCTCTATCTCTCAAAGTAAGGACCCTACTTTCAACCTAAAACCCAGCATTTGCTCATACAAGCAATTATATAAGTTAGCACTAATAAACTAAAAGCACTACTTCCTCATATACTCCCTTGTAGTACTCGTCCCCTATTGGTCCTTTTTGGTCAGTTATAAAGGAGTTACTTATACTAAACCGGCATGTCCAAAGGTCAGTTGCTGGTTTCCTTTCCAGTCCTACTGGTGAATCTGGGAATCCTGAGGCAATGTTACAACTGCCTCATGTACACAGACAACCCACTCCTCCTCCCAACAAGTACTAATATATGTGAGAGATGCAACCATATAGCCAAACTGGAGGCTAAGCTCTCTCAATGCAGTACTGGCACAGCCAGTCAGGAGGAGAAGGTAACAACACACACCACAAATCCAGTCTCACATAGACCTACCACATCAGCAAACCAAACACATAAACACACCAAAACATACATGGATGCTCTAAATACAAATCTGTCTAAGCAGCAGAGACCTCCAAAGCAGACATCCAAGCAACCTCTACCCCAAAGCAAAATGAGTGTAACACATACTTCACAAAGTCAGTGTGCCAAACAGTCACAGCCCTTAATGCTAAACAACACACCTGATACACTTGTAATAGGTGACTCTATTGTCAGACACACTGACGTCCCACTCAACAGGCTGAACAAGGAGAAGGTCACAGTAAGCTGCCTGTCAGACGCCAGGATCCGCCACATAACACAAGCACTCAGGTCACTCCAAAGCAAGTACAAATATGACTCAGTCATTGTCCATGCTGGTGTGAATGACCTGAGATGTACCTCCCTGGACTACATGAAAAGAGATATAGAGGAGCTCTCTGATCATGTAGCCCAGGCAGGTATGACCCTGACCTTGAGTAGCATCTTACCCTCACCAAGAATGATGTCACAGTATAAAGAAAAAAATATCAATTTTAACAATTGGCTAAAGTTCTGGTGTTATTCAAAGGGGATCCAGTGTCTGTCAGCCTGGGATGACATGCTTGACAAGCCACGTTGCTTCGCTAGGGACGGCTTGCACCTGTCACCTCTGGGCTTTTGGATACTGGCAAAGGCTCTTGCCACCCCCATAGTGCCTTTTTTAGGCAAGGCTCAAAAGAAAAACCCACCTCCATAGACAACAAAAGGAAAAATAAACTAAGGGTAATGCTACTCATCGCCAAAAGTCTAAACCTCAAAATGCAAGCACTCGAAGCTCTCCTCAGTATGGAGAATATCGATGTCTGTGCAGTAACAGAGACCTGGTTCAAGGCTCCTGAGAGCACCCCAGCACTTCCAGGTTATACCTCATACCATGCTTTTTGTCCCCAAAACTCGGACCGAACCACAAAGGGAGGGGGAGTATCCATATTCATCAAGGATACCCACACCTCCAGGTTAGTGGCACTGCACGAAGCATCGGAGACCATCCATGTGCAACTAACAGTGGGCAAAACTGCCTTTCAGTTTGTAGCCTGCTAGAGACCACCATCCCAAACTCAGGAACCTCACTCGGCTTTCCTGAGAACACTGGAGAATATGAAGGTCTCTCAAAACACCTTTATATTGGGTGACTTCAACTACCCAAACATAGACTGGAAGCACTACTCAAGCCCCAACACCCTAGCTCAAAGGTTCCTAGAATTTATAAACTCAAATGCTATAGAACAACTAGTCACCACTCCCACAAGAGGGGAAAACATACTGGACCTGATCATCACAAACATGGGGACTCTATGCTCTACACCAGAGGTATACCCCTCATTGGTAAGATCGGACCATAACTTAATCTCTCTGGACATCCACATCCCGACCCCACCACCAGCCCAGAAAATCACAGTCAAAAACTTCTCAAAAGCTAATTTCACACTTCTCAAAACTGAGGTGAAATCATTCAAAGCCCCCGGGCCAGTGGAAACTACGGCCCAAACTGCAGAATCCTTTATAAATGCATTCTATGGACACCTACAGGAATGCATGGATCATGCAATCCCAAATAAAACCAAGACCCAATCCTCCAAAGGCAGGCGTCCTGTCTGGTGGACCCCAGCCATAAATAAGCTATACAATAAAAGGAGGAAGCTACTACAGGATAGAGCAAAATCCCTAAAAAGGAAGGCATCACCGATCAGTACTAGCAAAAAACTACGGTCCCTCATAAAAATCATCCAAAGCCAGCTTCGAGAGAAATATTGCACAGGACACTAAAGATAATCACAAGGCCTTCTTTGTTATGTTAGAAACCTGGGTGGCAACTCCCAGATATGTTCGGAGTTAGTCCAAAATGACAAAAATACACCGAACCCACAGACATTGCCAACATCATGGCGGACAGGTCCAGTGCAAACTTCTCCACCCCTTCCCTGCCAAAAGAGCAAATATCTATCCCAGCAGAGAATTGTCTCCCTGGCATCTCAGATGCTCAGGTGAGAGCTGCCCTCTCCAAAGCAAAAAACACAGCATCAATGGGACCTGACGGTGTCCCGGGCTGCATCCTACACGAGCTCCAAGAAGAGCTTGAACCTCATATAAAGTTACTGTTCAATCTCAGCCTTACTGCAGGATATGTACCCAAGGAATGGTCTACAGCAACAGTGGTCCCACTCCACAAAGGTGGTGCCTCAACAGACCCTGGAAACTATCGTCGCATAAGCCTGACTAGCCTGGTCTGTAAAGCTATGGAGCGGATCATCATGGAACTCATAAACAAAGACATTGGGGACCTACAGACACTAGATCCTACCCAATTTGGCTTTGTTAAGGGCAGATCCTGCCTCTTGAACCTGGTCAACTTCTTTGAAACACTCACCAAGGCCATAGATGAAGGGAAGGTAGTCCACACAGTCTACCTGGACCTTGCAAAAGCCTTTGACACCATACCCCACTCGGGCATCATAAATAAGCTCTTCAGCTTAAATATCAACCCCTATGTCATAAGATGGGTTGCAAACTGGCTCAAGGACAGAACCCACATGGTCAGAATTGCGGGAGCCATGTCAGACTCTAAACCAGTTACAAGTGGCATCCCACAGGGCTCAGTCCCGGGACCGCTCTTGTTCTGTATATATTTTTCTGAGGTACAGGTCAACACGGGAGGACTATAACTGACCAAGTTCGCAGATGACTGCAAACTGGGTGCCATAATTCACTCTCCAGCTGACACAAGCATCCTCCAAAAGGGTCTCACAGAGATGGATAACTGGTGCCAAAGCCATGGCCTAAAGCTAAATGCCAAGAAGTGTATAGTTATCCCCTTTGGGAAAAACAAAGTGCCCATAAATTACCACATAGGCGGTAATCCATTAAGTAGGGAGGAAGTAATTAGGGACCTGGGAACCCAAGTTGATAGTAATTTCTCCTTTGACAACCACGTTGCCAAAGTGGTTAGAAAGACCTTCTATATAGCCCACCTTATCACGAAAGGATTCACATCTAGATCAAGGGAGGTCATTGTGCCCCTTTACTCATCACTCATCCGGCCCATAATTGAATACAATGCCCCATTTGGGATGTACCTTACCCGACACCTGCAGCAACTGGAAAGACCCCAAAAGTACCTCATCAAGAGGATCAAGAGTCTCAAACAGATGACCTATGCTGCTCGGTTAAAGATACTCCAGCTCTACTCAGTTGCATACCGCCTACTTAGAGGCGATCTGTGCCTGATGTATAAAGCCATGTCCAACCCAGAATTAATGGACATGCTCCACCTCAAAAGATCCAAATCCACTAGAGCTACACACTCAAGGGACTTGAACCTCAACACAGAAATTAATAGGACATGCTGGAGAGACAGATTTATAACCCAGAGGCTCCCAGAACTCTGGAATGGAATCCCTGTCCATGTCAGGCGGAGCCCTTCACTGACTCTCTTCAAGAGGAATCTTGACGAGTGGATGGGAGATCATAGGTTTACCCCGGGGATCACTTCTGTGTCACTACTAGACAGAGGCACAGTAAACTAACTTAAAAAAGGGCACAGTTAAACTCATTTTAAAGGGTGGCGAAAGCCAAACACACTCTGGCTAGGCTGATAAATGCCCTAGGGCATATAGCCTAGTATCAACCTATGAACCTATGAACCTATAATGTTGGAATGTTGCTAGAATAAAATGCTGTGTTACCACCATACATTTCACTGCCATGCCTTAAACCCAGGACCCTATGCAAAACAACATACCACTATGCCAAATCAGCTGTTTTGCGAAAGAGGAAGATGGAAACTTAAATGGCTACCATTTAGTGAATTCAGTTCTCATCATAGCACAGCTGTCAACCTCTTAGCACAAAACACCTGAACAAAGCCAATAATGGGTGAATACAGCCACCAAACATTCAGTGAATTCGGTTCTCACCATAGCTCTCAACCTCTTAGCAAAAAATACCCGGGCAAAGCCAGTAATGGGGGAATATAGCCCCCAAACATATTCAGTGAATTCAGTTCTTACCATAGCTCTCAACCTTAGCACAAAACCTGGATGAAGCCAATAATGGGGGAATACAGCCCCAAAAATAGGGACAAATTTCAAATATCCATCTTATACACTTAGAAAATTGCTAGAATAAAAGCTTTTGTGTTACCATGCACTTTCTGAAGAATATGAAGTCTGATATTCAAATGCATGTCATTTTTAACATTTGTTAACCAGGAAAGTCTGACTTGGAACAAAACCTAATTTTTAGCAGAGGCCCAGGGAGAAACACTCCAGACAGACACATGTCTTTGTAAGATGGGAGGACACAAAAACAGGGAGGGCATACAGACTTCACACAGAAGGTAAGGCACCCCAGCCAAGAATCAAACCAGAGAACATGTAGCTGTCAGGCAACAATGCTACCCCTGCACCAATGCACTACTGGCTTTGCAAGGACACAAAAATACAGAAATCACAGATTTTATGAGGAACAGAACAAGTATGAGGGGAAAATCTGCAACATTTTTACAAATGGTGGTGTGTAGGGAATTCAGGCTCTTGCCACCTGGGCCCAAGGTACAGGGTTCAAGCCTTATTCTCTACCCACCACCATGTAGCACCTGGGGTATTACACTCACACACACACACACACACACACACACACACACACACACACACACACACACACACACACCCTACCTGGGACAGGTCTGTTGCAGCACTAAATCCTTCTACAGCTTCGTTTGTTGGAGCACTACAAGCCTGCAATATGTCCTTCCCTGATGAGACTTCCAGCCTGCTGACATTGCAGTCCAAGCCTGATCCCTTTCTAGTGACAGTCTATGCAGTTACAACTGCATAGACTTCTGGGATCTCTGCACTTGAATGCTTCTTAATCCAGACTGCTGCTGAGACAGTCTGCGAATGCTCCAGACTGTCTCAGCAGCAGTCTGGATATCGGAAATGCTGCTAGTGCACATGCACAAAGGTCTGCTATTTACACTTGTTTTTTTATTTCCTTTTCTTTGTATTTTATTATTTTATTTTACTTTCTTTCTTTTTTATAGCTGGGGGGGATGCAGTCCGGCAGTCCAATAGCACGGGCCGCCCCTGGTTTTACCAGCTCAGTTTTCCTGAGGTTAATAAATACAGATGATAGATATAGAAGAGTTGAGGTCAAATGAGTTTGGGCAACAGCTATTTTTGTGCTATTTGTGAGATAATGCATGTTCCTATATAGTGTACCTAATGTTTTGTGTACTTTCTTAACTGACTGAGAGATATGGATGTCAAATCTCATATTAGTGCCAATTTCTACACCTAGTAGTTTGGTATGTGTGGAGGGAGTGATAGCAGTGTACATCTAAAAAAGATAGATGTAAACAGGATATGACTGACTGGCCCCAAATGGTGTTGGATAGATTAGACAGGAAATCAAGAAGGATGCTTCATGCTCATCAAGTTTGTTTGTGTCTTTCAGCTTTCCCTGGTTAGGGGTCGCCACAGTGGAACTCCGGTCCGCTAATGATTGGCAGTTGATTTTTATATACTGGCTTGCCAAGCCTGACGCACAACCTTCAACAAAGGTACACCCATTCACGCATGTCTCTACGCAGAAGATGCTCTAGCTGAGAATCGAACCAGACAGCATGATTTATAAAAATCCATGCACACCAAGATTACATAATCCCCATCTGAAGGAGGTATGTGCCTACTTGAAATTGATTACATGTATAGATTTACAATTGTGGACAGCATACATATTGGCTGACCTCACAAGACCCAAATATAGTGAAAGTTTTGAAACATGAGGAGAAGACATCTTAAGATGACTTTCCTTCTTAGTCTAGTAGAAGCATATCGGCATCAAGTAGGAATGGAAATCAAACCAGAAGTAGACAAAAATCAGGCGGCAACTGAATGTGCCAAAAAAAAACAAACAAAAAAAAATATAAGGTGAAGGATCAGATGAGAAGGCAAGACGTGGAAAATACATAAATATAGTTGCAAGTATAGAAAACTCCTGGAAGAACCCCATGTTGATCAGGATCAAATGCAGGAATAGTTAAGGAGAGGCAATTTCAAAACAAAAGATGAAAGGTTAATTTTGGCGGCCCAAGATAGTGGGCTATGCACATGTTGGTTTACAAAGTCCATTGAACATGTGGGAGAAACAGACAAATGTAGGTTTTGTAAAACAGAATTGGAAATGTCGCACACCTTGTTGCTGGTTGTGATATACTAATGGCAGAAGGACTGTACACTGAAAGGCATAATAATGTGGGAAGACTGTTGCCCTGGGGATTTTGCAAACATTACAATATTGAAGTAGCTGAAAACCACTGGAAATATGAGCCACAAAGCACCACACAAAATAATGAAGTTTACATCACATAGGATCACCTATTACTAACAGTTCAAAAGATAGATGCAAGAAAACCAGATATAATTTTCCATAAAAAGAAGACAAAAGTAGCATTGATCACTGAAATCACTAACCCAGTGACTAAAGTGTCTTGTGTACAAAGAGACACAAAGTCACAAAATATCAGGATTTGCAGGCAGAAACAAGAGCAATGTGGAAGAAAGATACCCAGACAGTCCCAATAGTAGTAGGAGCAACGGGTTTTATAAAAAAAAAAGAATCTACAATTGTATTTAGATATGTTACTAATGCATGTAACTCTGTACGAATTGCAGAAGGAGTCATTATGAGGCACATTGCAGGTGCTACGAAGAGCACTTCTGGCTGACATCAAAGATTGAAACAATACTAATCTCGTGAATTTTAATTATACTTTGATTTAGGAATGGGCTCCATTTCTGTCATGGTATTAGAAACCCAAAAGATTTGGAGAAATTAAAAAAGAGGATGCAGGATTATCTGTTGCCTCTCACTTCCTTTGAAGTTCATGAGTACACCCAGAAGGAGAGTAGACCATATTGGTAGGTAAATGATGTATATGGGTACACAGTGAGGTAACACTGTTACTCATATAGTGGCCTAGCAAATTTGCATACGGCAGTGTTGGACAGGGATAGATAGGTGGTAGGTATCACAGATTAGCTAGACTCTGAATTATCCAAGTTGTTAGCAAGGTGTAAAATGGTAGGGGTCAATCTGTGCAAGTATATGGCTGTGATATGTAACACACAGGGGTCCAGTTGAACTGTTGGGGATGGGCACTTTCCTGACTGTAGGAGTAGTTGCTCACAGGGATACATGTGTGGCACAGGGGCAGGAATAGCAGACATGCCAGTGGCAGACAAATTGACCATATGAAGGACAGGCTAGGGGTAGCAGTCCTTAGTTGTTTGCTGCTGTCTGTAGTAAGTCAGCAATGTCCAGTCAACTAATGTAACCATACAGCTGCAGAGTTGCCATTGTTTAGTTCTATGCAGCTGCATACAAGTATATGACAGTAGTTTAATTTTGAGTAGGCATATGGAGTTGAAGGGCATGCCAGTCCTCACTGGTATATGATAGTGCTATAATTTCAACTATGGCATACAGAGGGGATGTCAGTCTATTGCACACAGGAATATGAAAGTAGTTTCATTTAGACAATGACATACAGAGTGGGAAAGACTGTGAGTTGTTTGGATACAGTTGTAGAATTACAGATGCATAACCTACACACACTATAGCTGTAGGTGTCTGCAACAGGTAAGCATAGTATTGAGCATTAGTGTCGTCATACCTATATGATTATTATGAAATGTTATTCATAGGTTATTATTCACATAGGTATGACTGCTCCCTTGCCACTATACTGTAGACATCTGTGGTTCCTCCTGTGGCTTCTACTTTGTGGATATTGGGATATTTGAATTATTAGCAAGATGGATGTGTAGTGGTAATGGGTGGACTTTTATGAGGATATGACGTCTGTGCTGTTAGCTGCTTAGATAGGCCTGAGGCTGATGCTGCTTCTTTGATGTACATTTTGGCACCAACCATACAGTATATGCTAATGAAGCTGCACTCCCCTGGTCTCTGTACATTTCTATGTTTCACAACAGTGACATAAGACATGAACTCATTGTGCTGCAGATCACTGACATGATGTGCATGCACACTCGTGTCAGTCTATGCATGAATGCATAACATATTGCTCGTAGTGATTTAAAGTTACATTTAGGACATAATTCTCAAGTTGCCATTTTTCATTGCTGCAGATTTGTGTTGATGATTGCCGATATTAGTATCGCCTGAAAAGCACATTTCTACTGATTCAATGAGATCAAAAAAATGTTAGTCATATTATTAGTCAGTAACACAACAGGTAGCATACCTACCATTGGTGAAAGATGTGTTGGCTGTAGGTTCTATTCTCTCTCCAGCTGGTTGGACTAACTTGCCAGTAATGACACTGCAGTGCAGCATAAGGGGGTGAGACACTCCTGCATGTGTTGTCCTTTGGATGAAATGATAATCCAAGGCTCCATCTGCCTGAGTTGGCAATAACTTGGGTAGATTTAAACGATCCCATGGGACTTAACAACAAAAAAAGAATAGGGAAAATTCCCGAGCACCCTGGCCAAATTTCCCTTAGTTAGTATGAATATCATCTGAGGTCTCCTCTGAAAAGAGGCCGCCTTTCTGATGCAACTAACCCAGGCAAAAAATAATAAATAAAATAAAATAAACTAATTTCTCGAAACAGCCAGCTCAGGAAATGCCTCCTAGAACCTTATTTAGGTCAATTCTGTAGGGCAGATACTGGTATGATTTGGCATATTTATTGTATAAGGTAACTTGGATCCGTCATACGAATGACCAATGCAGGCACTGGCACAATGAATTGCAACATCACTGACCTAAACATCTCCCAGTATGGGAAACAGGTGAGACTGGTTTGTCTTGAATCACCATACATCACCTCTCCTGCAGTGAGTGTCAGACTCACTGGACCAGCTTGCCATTCCCATTATACCAGCATAGGTGAGTCATGCCCATGCCACTGGCCAAACAAATCCAGGACCTCCATCTACTGGGTCTCAGTAATGTCTCTCTGGGTTAGTCACCAGATGGCATGCTATCTGTATTCCATCTTGTTCCCAACTATTTTTTACCCACTGTTTGTCTATGCAAATCCCATGTCTCCCTGCCTTGTGCATATACATATCCATCTTCTGTTTGTGTGTACTGTTTCACATGTACTTGTGTGCCCTCTCTGCCTACACCTGCCTTTCTTATCTCTTCCTTCAAGCACATCTCTCTCCATATGCATACATTTTGGACCTTTTCACACAAACGCATGTGCCTGACTTTACCTTCGTAAATGCTTTACCTTTCTTTGTTCCTGCTGAGTGTTCCTCTGACTGCTATACTCCTTTTCTTATTTTTCTGTACTCCATTTACATCCATAAGATGTCCATTTTGCTGGGCTCTTGTTAAGTGGCCTTTCACACTGGCTGCATATTTTCCTTTGAAGCACTTAATGGTACCCTAACAATGCCAACAGCTGCTCACACTGCCTGCTGTAGCTCTTATATGTTTCAATGAATTCCACGAGGTGTGAGACCACCTCCTTGCCCTGCTTTGTATGCTTTCAACTACTTAGATCTGATTCATTTATGCTTTATTTTTACCTTGTCTACCTCACAAAGCACTCCTTCAAGCCTGTCCATGCAGTACATCCCTACTTAGTCATTTATATCTATTTTCCACTGCTGTGTATGTTCTTAGTTTAGAGAAATCCATCCACCTCCCTGAAACACATTTCTATGAAGTGCATCTATTGCACTGTAAGTTTGTCTAAAGTTATGTTATACATTATTTAGAATAGTATATGTGTCTATGAAATCTCAATCATTTATTTATTTTATTTATTTTACATTTGTTAACCAGTAGAGTCCGACTGGATACATGTCCATTTTCAGCGGAGGCCCGGGGAGAAAAGCTCCAGGTACATAACAGAGATATGAACATTGTTAATGCAAAAAAGGAAGATAGTTGAGTTCTAAATACAATATAAAGATACATCACATCTTGGGAAAAAAATAACAGCAGCATATAAAAAAAAACATAGGTCAGTTACAAAGGCGAGGCGCCTTGTTAAAAAGCGGTTAAGGATAGTGAGGTAAGAGAGGAGTAAATGATAGTGGTTAATCAGGTTTGGAACAGGGACATTGCCAGAGAGTATTGAGATGGGGTTTAAGCTTTTTTGAATTGTAGGAGTGAAGGTTCTGAGGTGAGCATGGTCGGTAGGGAGTTCCACATTTTACCTACAAAGTTTGAGAATAGAGAATCCCCAGCAGAATTATTGGCTTTGGTAGTTTGAGCTAAGATCTTATTGGAGGAGCGTAAAGATTGCAGGTTAATATAGGGGTGAATGATGTTTTTCAGAGCTGGTGTTTTCTCTGGGTGATACAGTATCTGGTGAGCCGTTTTGAGTTGGTTGAAATGGAGTTGGCTGGAAAACTCTAACCACCCCAGTTGCTTCAAGTTAGTGCAGTGGTGCGTTCTAAAGGTGGAATTTGTGGCAAATCTAGCTATGTGATTGTAACAAGAAGCAAGTTTGTTAAGGGTTGTCTTGTTTAGGTTTGTAAAGAGGGGGGAGGCATAGAAAAGAGTTGATAGTAGGTGTGTGCTGGCAATTGTAATTTTAGCGTGAGGAGTGAGAAAGTGTTTTACTTTATAGAGAGAGCAAAGTTTTCAGTTATAAATCATAAGATCACAGGATCATAGGAGAATGCCAGGCTAATGACCATAAAGGGTCTTTGCAAACCTAACCATGGTTTCCAGAAGTATTAGAAAAGTATTGGTCCCATAAGTTATTTGGGAGTATATAAACTTGTACATGAGTGTTTGAGTATTTACAAGCTTCTTCTCTCTACTAGTGACATAGCTGCCAAACAAGGGGTAAATTTGCAATGTCCCATCCAGTGATTTAATATTCACTTGAATAAGTGCAGTGAAGAACTTTGCTTCTTGTGGATGGAAAGCCCATTCCAGAGAAGGGGCAGCCTATGAGGCACATTCCTGTTCATCTATCATGTTCTGCTTGTGATGCAGGCTAAGTTTATGTCACTGGATCAAGTTTTTCCAGTGCAATTTGTTTTGTGGATGTGCAACAGGTCCATTAAGGCTGGATTAGAGGATATTTTATAGGTCAGGCTTAGGTCGCCTCTCAGCAGCCTGTAGGAGACAAGTGTATAAAGAAAATGCTTTGAGGTGGTCAATGTAGGACTTGTTTTCTTTACCATGTATTCTTTTTCTGAGGAACCTCTGTGGTTGCTTCACTTGTTGCATATGCCTGATCAGGTACATATCGAAGGGTACACTGTACTTAGTTACTGGCCTTAACAGGGCAGAGTGCAATGAACAATGACTTCTTTGAACATAGACGCCATACCTTTGCTTATAATTTGTGCAACATGTAATGATTTTTTTACTAATATAGACACATGATAGTCAAAAGCCAAATCACTGTCTACATGTATTTCCAAATCCTCTGACTATTAGGTTATCAATTAGAAGTGTATTATCAATGTAGTAATTTGCAGGGGTGGCTGTTTAACCCAAATATACTATTATGCACTTCTTAGCATTGACTTTAAATCTATGACTCAGGTAACGATTATTAGTCTGTGTCAGGTCCACTTGTAGGATATTTGTGTCTTGGGGAGATTCAGTGACCACCCAATTTGTAATCATCTGTGAATTTGGCCTTTGATGTTAGCCTTAACTTCAGAGAAGTAGGTGCCATCCAATGCAGCCCAGTATTGAGTCCTGTGGTACGCCACTAAAAACTGGCCTTTTTGTTGAGGGATACTCCCCTATCTTAGCTTCTTGGGTTGTAGCTCTGAACTAGTTAGCTATCCTGTAGGTGACACAAGGCACTTATACCTAATTCAGAAAGCTTATCTACAATGCCCAAGTGGAGAATTGTGTCGTATTCTTTGACCAGGTTGAGGAAGGGAGTATGTACCATTTTTCTCTCATCAATTGCTTTGGTGACTTCCTTAAAGAAGTCCACCAGCTTGATCTTTTCTTAAACCAAAATGAGTTGGAGCAATTTCTAAAATTTCCAGGATTACCTGGTAACCCAGATTGTATTTTTATTTCAAAGAACACAGCATTATGGTCTGACCTAACCTTTGAGGATAATACACTTGGGGGGGAGGGGTGCAATGTTTCCCATGTTGGTGAGGACTAGTAGGCATACAGACTGTATGGTATTTGTGTTTAAAAAATCCAGGAATCTCTGGTCCTGCAAGTTGGGGGTTGTGTATGGTTCCCAGTTTATAGTGGGGAAGTTAAAGTTACCCATGGACATTGTATTGGTTTGAATAAGGAGTGCCTCCAGTGCAAAGTATGTGTTATGGGTTCCCTATCATAGGTATGGGACTTTGCCTATGGTAATTTGGACATGGAGAAGCTGAAGCACATCATAATGTTTGACCTGCATTGAAGTATGTTTTTTTATATAAATTGCTACACCCTCCACCTTTTATCCCTTCCTGTGCAGTTATAGATCTAAATATGTGGAAGACATTATAGCCTTGCACCATCAGGGTGTTCTCTGAGTCTTTAAATAATGTCTCAGTAACTGCACAGATGTCTACATTCTCCAAGGTGAGGAGAGCTTGCAGGAAGTGACGTTTCTTATTTAGACTCCTGGCATTGAGTAATAACACCTTTAGATTTCTTTAGGTTGGTTTTGCTATTGCAGGAAGTTTAGAAGGTTGATAAAGCCTAAAAAAAGTCACTGGGGTGGATAAGGTGCAGACCATCCCTGGCAAAGCAACACTGTCAACCATATCCTCCCAGGCTGACAAATATTGTACCCCTTTGAATGACACAAAACCCTAAACCAATAATTAAAGTCAATTAACTTCTGTTCACATTGTGGCATCAGTTGAATACTGCTCAGTGCTGGGCTCATACCTGTCCAGGATGTATAGTCCAAAAGCTCCAGTATGTCTCTCTTCATGCATTCTAGGGAAATGCATTTTTTTTTCTCTAACATTTTCACAAGTTGTTTAGATTTAGAATCAGTCAGTTGTTAGCTGTGTTTGTAGGTTTGGGGAAATTAAGGATGGATTACTATGGAAGTTTCCAGTGATCAATTACTGAGGAAGTATTTTTAAGTAGACAATTATATGGTTCACTGACATTCACAGGTGTAATTATGTGAATTTGTGTAGCAACTTGTGCAGTATTTTTTTTCTTCTATTTATTTTTTTTGTTAAATTTGAGCTCATCTTTGAATCACTTGCGTCATATTGTTAGGAGGAATTTTCAGAAACAAATAGCATTCTGCATTAAGCAAAATAGAGAAGTGAGCAGCGGCTGTCAGGTAGGAGACATAAGTAGTGATACAGAGCTAACAGTAAAATAGTGCAGTATGTATCGCATGCAGATGACTGCATAATGACATGCACACGCCTGCCAGTACAGTAATGAAAGCTATTGTGTGTGCAAATTATGAAACTAAATAGTGGTATGAGTCAGAAACTAGAAGCTTTCCATGATAAGCTATGGCAATCAGCTTATCTGAGCACCATCACTAATCAGTGAACAGGAGTATTGCTAGTGCTAAGATGTTAGATGTAGCATCTTCTTTAGCTGGACAGCATGTGGCAGTGGCAGCCTTAGGAGCCAGTGTCCATGATATTGCATGTTGTCACCTTCCATATTGCAGAAAAGTCTGTTGGTGGCTGACATACCATCTCCGCCATGACTGGGCCCTAGTGATCATTACTGTGTGTACAGAGACATCATATAGGAGCTAGTAGACATATGGATTCTCACATGGGATTCAGGGGCTGCATGGACTGCCTACCCACTGCACAGGAAGGCTCGCATAGCACAAGCCATCCTTGCTACACAGACACTTCAGCTTCTAACAGGGGACACACTAGGAGTTTTCAGGCCTTGAACTCATAAATCCTATAGCAGTTCCTTTGAGTAATGCTTCTTTATGATGAGAGACATATTTGGTTTCCATAGATTGCAGAGGTGAGTATTGCTACTATGCAGGAATCCTTTGATATAACCTTTTTCAACAAGGTCTCAGGGACCATTGATGCACCCACATAGTTATCATGGTCTCCCCTTCTCCATATGACATGCAGTACATCAAGGACTTTCTTTCCACTGCAAGGTGATTGCAATGTGTCTCTGCACTTTCCAGGTAGTTCTTATGATTCCCACATCTGGCATCTGTGCAATCCATGCAAGCACTTCATATCTCAGGACATTCTACAGGGCTATCTAGCTGGCAGGTGCACAGATGGGCAACCATACAAGCCAGGATGATCCAGTCCCATTAACACAAGTAGCAGACTACTCATGGTCTGCTGAGTTTAATTTCTCCAAGTCTTTTGGGTTTCTAATACATGATGGGAATGACCCCATTATTAAGTCATGGTATAATTAAAGTTCATTAAACAAGTATTGTTTCACTTTTTGATGTTAGTCCAAAGTGATCTTTGCAGCACCCACAATGTGCACAGAACTGACTGCTTCTGCAATTCATATGGAGTTACTTGGTAGTGCATCAAAGTACAACTGTAATTTTTTTTTATTAGATACATTGCCCCTACTGCTACTGGGACATTTTGGGTATCTTTCTTCCACATTGCTCTCATATCTGCCTGCAAATCCTTATATTTTATGACTTTGTATCTTTCTGTATGTAAGACACTGTAATCACTAGGTGTAGCAATTTCAATGATCAATGCTACTTTTGCCTTTTTTCATGGACTACTATATTTGGTTTTATCACATCTATTTTTTGAACTGTTGGTCATGGGTGATTCCATGCGATGTACACTTCATCATTCCCCATAATGCTTTGTGGTTCATGTTTTCAATGCTTCTCATCTATGTCTGTATTGCAGTGTTTGCACAATTCTCATTGCAATAGTCTTGCCACATTATTGTGCCTTTCAGTGTACAGACCCTCTGCCTGTCACATCCAGCAAGATGTGTGACTGTTTCCAATTCTTTTTAATGGAGCCAAAAAATTGTCTGTTTCTTCCCCATGTTCAATGGACTTTGTAAGTTCAATAAAGTCCATTGTTCTGGGCTGCTAGGCAAGGTCCAGGGGAGGATGGCCTTCCTGTTGTAGAAGGAAACTGTTAACCCATTCCTTTATTTCTTCTTCTATCTCAATTTCCAGCTTCTTCTGATTTTTCCCATTTGCTACCACATCAGCTATTATACCTGTAGTCAGTTTCATCCTATGTGCTATCATTTTTGCATTCCAGTCTTCTATCATTTACTGATTTATTGTGAAAATAAATAAATACATGGCACTGGTTGTTAAAAGCAGTGAAAATATCTATAACTTAAACTGCTGTAGGAAAAATTGCACCATACATAAGCTGCACATCTGTGTGCACCACCTCTGTATATGCTTACCCCGCAGGCTATCCCTGTACTCACTGACATCAGGAAAAAACTTACCTGACATGGCCGAGTAGTTTCCTGTGACAGCTCAACTGGTCTCAATAGAAGACATGGTATTACAATGTTAGGAGAGGTGATAGAAGGCATAATCACTTACCCTGGGAATCAAAGAGTTTCTCTCTGCCTACACTAATCAACCAATGTGGGTTGATCAATTAACATAACTAACAGAAATTCTGAGTTAGAGAACCAAAATGATCAAAACATCATTAGCATCCAATTGACATTCCTCTGAATCATACACTACACTGTCAGACTTGATATGTTGGTATTCTCCTTAGGAGCCCATGCATCGTGTTAGCAGAATCATTCCTCCCTATATGCACATGTGCAAACATACAGGCACCTTTGCACACACTCACATATCTGCAGTGATTCCTGTGAATAAGTTCACATCCTCTCATCCACAAGGAAGCCCTTCTACACTCAGTCTGACTCACAGAAATACTCACCCCTACAGTGTATAGACCCACATGCATGTTCCAACACACACGCACACATACACATGCATCCAAACTCGACTTCCTCTACTTACCATGCTACGATCAATCAGGTGGACAGACACACACACACACACACACACACACACACACACACACACACACACACACACACACACACATACAAACAGGCACACACATTAAAACTCATGATACCTTAGTTTGACCATCCACGCGCGCGCACACACACACACA
The DNA here is from genome assembly GCF_019279795.1 of Protopterus annectens. Taxonomy (NCBI): domain Eukaryota; kingdom Metazoa; phylum Chordata; order Ceratodontiformes; family Protopteridae; genus Protopterus; species Protopterus annectens. The sequence goes on along the minus strand of NC_056729.1, from coordinate 26,525,227 downwards.
CACACACACACACACACACACACACACACACACACACACACACACACGCACACACACACACACACACACACTTAAATGTGTGATACCTTACTTTCACCATCTAGGAACACAAACACACACACACACACACACACACACACACACACACACACACACACACACACACACACACACACAAACACACACGCACACATATTCATTCATCCTCACTCATGCCCCTACAGAAATACACAGACACATACACACACACACACACACACACACACACACACACACACACACACTCACACACAGTCTCTGACACATCCCCACAGACTCACCTCCACAAACACACACACACTGACACAACCACACCTACAGCCACTAATTCTCTGGACTTAACTGTACTCTGATGTCTCTCATAGGAATGAATGAGTGATTAACATGTTCTGATGCCTTTCACTTTTTACTTCTAGAGCCACATTTTACTTGATTCTCTGAATTGCTAGCCTTAGTAATTCAGGCTACATGAACATTTCTGAGGATCAGCACATGGTTAATAAACATTAGTCACTCCTCCAGGACTGCTGCATTAGCATGCAGTTTCATCAGGGAGGAAAACCACAGTGATACAGCAGTTGCAGAATCAGAAAGGCTTAGGAAAATGCAGAAACCTTCTGAGTTAAGCCTTTTACATCATGCTAAGCCTTTTTGAATTACAAGGTTTATTCAGTATAGGGAATTTAGCAGTGCTGTAGCTAGGGTAGGGAGCAGTGGATGGCTGCCTCTGGGGCAAGGTGATAGGGGGCACAATCGGCAATTATCAGTGGGGGTGGCATTGCAGTAACGGGCATTAAGAATGACTGTAGTGCTTTTTATTTGGCATTCTATTGGCAGCAAGCCACCACTTGTTACATCTGTAACAACTGGTTTGCTATAGTGTTTTTTTTTATTTGTTTGTTTTGGTATACTCATCTCAATAATAGGATCTTTTTTATGGTCTTAATCTCAGAGCTGATTTGATACACTAGTTATGGCTCCAGAATTTAGTCCCTGTGCTGGCCTGTTTTAAAAATTAACCCAGCCATGAGATTTTTTTTAATTATTTTTTAGGAGAACTAGAAATGAGCATCTGCATAACACTTAATTAAAAGTAAAATGAATGAAATAAATGTATAAATAAGTAAAATAAAAATTATATACAAAAATACATTTAATTAAAACTAAAAAAAATTAATAACATTAAAATGGAGTGGCTGCAGCCCAGCAACCTAGTATCATGAGCGGCTCATGATACACACACATATAAATATATATATATATATATATATATATATATATATATATATATATATATATATATATATATATATAGTTTGCCATCAAAATGTCATAAAACAATTACACAACCTGGGAATGTTGAAAGGCAATCTTCCAAGGTGTTGTAACATCGATTTTAAATGTTTGAATCCACAAGAGTGAATGCTAGTGTGCATTCACTCTTCCCATGGAAAACATTTGCTGCTCCGAAACACATACACACAACACAAGCACATCAAACAAACAGCAACCACACACATACACTTAAATTCCTACATCTAACGCTACACTAAACTAAACATACACTACTATCTACCCACTTACCTTAACCCAAACCCTAACCCTAAGGTCTGTCACTATCGCACACTCACCTAACCCACGCCCTAACCCTAACTCACTTAAACTGCCCCTAACCCTAAAGTCTGTCACTATCGTACACACTCCTAACCCGCGCTCTAACTCTAACTCACTTAACCCACCCCTAACCCTGACATACAAACAATCGCACACTTACCTGAACCCAACCCATAACTTTCCACCACAGCGCTAAGAATAGCGAAGCCATAGAAACGGCCAACCAAATTCTTTCTCGAGGAAAGTATTCGCTGTTCTGCAGCTTCGCTATATTTAGCATTTGTTGAATAGTGTTCGATATCAGAACATTCAAAGTTTTAATAGTTCGATGTTCTGATATAGACCCAGAAATTTCACTCAAGAGTTCACTTTTAATCCTCAGTCACATACTATGTTCTCCATGGATGTAGTATTTTTATTTATATGCATTCCCCATAATAAGGGAATTGAGTTCGTGAGAGAATATTTATGTTATTTTTCTGTTTTTTTCTCATTCTGAATGTAATTTTTGTTGTGAATTGAACGGTGTGTTGTTAAACAACAATTATTTTTTGTTCAATAAAAAAGTTTATAGGCAAATTGCCATGGATTCTCCTGCTGCCCCTTCATTTGCTAATGTAGTCATGGGCTGGTGGGAGATCACAGTATTAAAACCTCTAAGGAAACAACATCAAGTGTTATTTTTTAAAAGATTTGTGTTTTTTTTATTATGGCTGGTGACTTAGGTAATGTCACTGAATGTATTAGCGTTTTAAATTTTAGATCTGACTTTTACAGTTCACTTTAGGTGATGTAGGTATTAAGGTTAATTTTTTAAATGTTACATTAGAGTGGGACTCTGAAAAAGAAAAAATTATAAGTAAGGTACATCATAAAAACACCTTTACTAACAGCTACTTACATTATACCAGCCTAAATCCACATTTTATGAAGTATAATATACCCAAGGGACAATTTATTAGAGTGAGTCGAATGACTAGCGATGACTTGTTAAGAGAATTTGAATTCATCACATCCTTGTTTTTAGAAAGGGGATATGATGAACGACTCTTAAGTGGGCATGCTCAATATGTATTAAATAGAAGAGAGACACATTACCCTGCTATTTTAAATGTAACTTTCATTAATTCTGCAAAGGTTGATCACAACAATTCCAGTAGAGACTTGGGAGCTTTTTGTTGCTTAGACATGACCATGGATAGTGGGTCTATAAGGAAAATAATACAAAGTAATTGGAAAATACTAGAGGGGAATAACGCTCTGTATAAAGTAGTAGGTCCAAATCCCCAGTTTGTTTATAAAAATCAGTTTAATTTAAAAACTATTTTTGAAAGAGAGAGAAATAAACTTGCAAACAGCATCGTCCACACGTACAGGGCTAGTGGTATGCATAAATGTGGAAGTTGCAATTCTTGTAGGTTCATCTTAGAAGCACCCTTTGTTAGTTTAAGTAAGCTACCATATACCCCTAAAGTACCTGGTTTCTTTAAATATAAAAGCAATGGGTTAGTTTACATTGAGATTTGTGCTAGTCGCATGGATTTTTATAAGTATGACCACCAGGTCTTTGTGTGTTAGGATTAGGGAACACTATTGCAATATAAAAAAGAAAGATAAAAACAACACCTTTTTTAAGCATACTTTAAAATGTCCAAACTACAACAAGTTTTTATTTTCTGTTCTTGAGCAAGGAGTATGTGATTTAAGGGCTGGTAATTTCAAGACTGACTTGGACCAGAAAGAAGCCTTGTGGCAAATAAGACTAAGTTCTGACAAAGAACCTGGTATGAATGATGTTGTCAACATTAATTTTTTTTTAAAAAAACAGAGGGTGTATTTACATAAATAGGAGTTGTTTATTTTTGTATCCCAACAATATTTCATTTTTAAGAATGTTTCTTTAAGGTCTTAAATACTCATGCTTTTTTATTGGTTCACATTGATATTTAAACGTGTGTTTTTATTTGTTCTGTATTCTGAAGAAGTTGTTTTACGAAAGCATTGATTAAAGTTTGTAGTATGCTAAATTGCCATTGAGTTTCTTCCTTTGTGAGCAGCCTGGTTCCAGTCTTTGTGGATCTGTGTTGTAATTTTACTGGATATGAACTTCTTGGTTTATTTAAAAACGTCAATGAACCAGAGTAATTACAGACCCATAAGTCCGATCAGTCTCATCTATATGGCTAAGGAATGGATCATTATGGAATTAACACAAAAGGACACAGGCAACCTATAAACTCTCAATGCAAGCCAGTTTGGATTAATCAAGACCAGATCTTGCCTAAGTAACCTGGTCACCTTCTTTGAACTGAAGCAAGGTATGAGGACAAATCAGTGTGCACTGCGTATCTAGGCTTTGCAAAGATGCTTCACCTACTTAGTCACAACATTTATTTCACTTCTTTTTCTCTGTAGAATCTATATGTTACCTACAAGAACTCACCCAGAAAGTATGGCATTTGCTGTATGCGTACTTTGGGGAAGATTTCCTAAGCTAACAAGAACACCATTTTCTGAAGATTTTAAAGATAATCACTGTATTCTTCCAACCACCTGTGACTGCTTTCCTAACAACTCTATCCCAACTGCCCTCTTCGGTCAGCACATCCCATAGGTAGCATAGCATCTGAGTGTTTTATATTTTGCCTCAGAGCTCCAGGACTAAGAGTTTATTTCTGGTCTCTGGTTACTATTTCTGTGAAGTGTGCATAGTATCTTCATAATGTAAGGAGTTTTCTCTGGATACTCTGTTTTTCTTCTACCTGCCAAAAATATGCTGTTTGATTGCTTACTTTTAAGTTGCCCATATATGCTGTGTTTACTTGTTTAATTTCAGCCCAGATAATGGCTGACAAAGATATCCAATCAGCCAGTTCATCTATGTGTTTAATTTATTGTAATTAATTTCCCACTTAATCCTTCCTTCACTTTGTCACATTTTTTACCTCTCCCTGCACCTGTTGTGTTGTACCCTTTCTTTCTTGAACTTCCAACACTTCCACATAATCTTATACTGTAAGTGACAACATGACAGCTACCTTATTTCCTCTCTGCCCTGTTCTCTTCCTGCATCCCTCTGACTTCATTTTCTGTTGGATCTCTTTTACTCGCAATGTAACCTCACTTTGATTCACTACCTTCTTCTCCTGATTTGATTGTATACCATGTCTCACTCTTTTTAAGTATTATCACTTGGTCATAACATGCTGAAACTATTTTCTAAACACACAGTTGTTACACTTCATAAAATGCTATTTGCCAGGACTACCTGTCAGTTGTAAGTGTACAAGTGCAATGTTTCTTTAGACATGCAATTTTATGTTTTTTTTTTCTCCTTGTGGTCCATGTTCCTGTGCATGTATTTTATTTTATTGCATTTTTAGCACCATGTATTTTGTTTGATGAAGTAATTAAATCACATTGGTGCTCATTACCTGTTTAATCATAGAGGAGTATCTGTCCTAGGTACTTGCATCATATCATGAATGTCTTTTGTTATCAGAAGGAATGTACCTTGTGTGTCCTTACCTCTGCTTAGATTAGTAATCTTTTTACACTCCAGGTATTCATGTGATTTTCAGTATTCTGCTTATATTAAGGCACACTGCTGTAGCCTGTCTCTGTAGCACAAGTCATAAGATAGTAATTAAATATTACCTGATAAACCAATGATTAAATAAATAAAATTAAATAAATGTGTTCTCAGTAAACAAAAGAAGAACAGCAAGTAGTAGAAAACGTTGACTCAGTCTTGCTTATGTACATTAAGTGATATTTTACAAAATAAGTGACATACAACATTAAAGCACATTAATTAATCTAGGTGGCGTGTTACCAAAAATATCTCAGATCAGCAAACATTCAGAATGATGAAAAATACTACAAAAAAAGCGATAATCACAGACAAAAAGAACTTCTATTGTAAACTGCAGCAAACCCACCAAAAATAATCCACAAAGGTTCTGGACTAGTATCAATAGACTCCTTCACCCAGGGCACTCTAGTACACCAACCCCTCTAGGGGGCCAATCATAGTGCTCCCCAACAAACTGTCAATGCCTTCAATACCTTCTTCACAGAGGCCATACAATCTCTAGCAAGTCAGCTTTCCCCAGACAGCTCAAGTTTTCCTACCTCCATTCCAAGCTCTCTTCCTACATTCCAACTGCAACCCATCTCTGCCTTCGTCATCTACAAACTTATCCAAAAACTTAAGCCTTGTACTCCTTCTGCTGACCAGTTACCATCTGAATACCTGCAAATATCAGCCAAAGCAGTAGCCTATCCTATAGCTATCCTTATAAACAGAACCATCAATGAGGGAACTATCCCTGACATCTGGAAAATCTCACACATTATCCCCCTACATAAAGGAGGTAACTCAAATTATTATTCTAACTATTGGCCTATAGCCCTTCTATCACCCTTAGCAAAAGTCATGGAAAAATGTATCCATCAGCAGCTACTAAACCATTTAATTCAACACAACATACTAGCTAATAGCCAACATGGCTTTAGGCCATTCCATAGCACCACTACTGCCCTCTTATCCTTCACTGATTTCATTAATAGAAAACGTAATAATAATATCCTCTCATCTGCACTCTTCATTGATCTCTCAAAAGCTTTCGATATGGTAAACCACCCTCTGCTAATAAGTATTCTTAAGTCCCTTTCTCTTGACACTCAGGCTGTTCAATTTCTACCTCAGCAACAGGCAGCAGGCAGTGCTCTGGGAGAACAATATTTCATCCCACTTGCCAGTTGCCCTGGGAGTCCCACAAGGCTCCATTTTAGGACCTCTCCTCTTCTCACTTTTTATCAATGACCTATACATAGCAATTCCTCAAGCCACCTGCATACAATATGCAGATGATTCTATGCTCATCTGTTCAGCCACCTCCTCATCTGAATTGCAGTCCTTGACTCAGAAAGTATTTAACACAGTGGAGACATGGTTCTTAAAATGTTGCTTCCTCTTGAATCCCAAAAAAAGAAGCTTCTCCTCTTTACTCCTACCAGCAAGTCCACCCCTATAGAATTCTCAGTCATCTCTAACAATGGCACCCTCATATCCCCTGACTCTACCACCAAACTCTTAAGAATTACAATAGATAATAACCTTAACTTTGATAGCCATATTAACAACACTATAAAAACAGTAAACAAAAAAATAGGTTCCCTATACAGGATCAAATCCTTCCTAACTCCAACAGCTAGAACCACACTGTCCACTCTCACCTAATCTCAACTCTTCTTTATGCCTCACCCATATATACTAACCTGAAAAAAAAAACCTTCTCAAACTAGCCAACTCCTACAATAACATTGCCAGATTTGCTACTGGGAACCCCTTCAGAACCCACCACTGTCAGAATCTACAGCAGCTAAATTGGCTTGAAATTCAAAAACAACTACAACTTTCTCAACTTACCATTGCCCATAAGATCCTTAATCAACCTAATAACACTCCTATACTTTCAAACCTCATAATCCCTTACAAAAATCTCAATACTTTACGCTCTTCAAACAAACTTTGAATTAGCATCAGCAAATCCAAGAACTTGGCAGGGGATTCTCTTTTCTCTAACACTGCAGGAAAAAACTGGAACCTACTACCTAGTGAACTAACTTCACTTCCTTCCCTACCCCTCTTCAAACAAAATCTCAAAAGACACCTCAAAACACATTGGTTATGCCCCTGCAGCAACCCTGACTAATGTTCTGTCTTTGCTACTATTATCTCCATGATCCTACTTGTATGCTAACTCAATATTGCTTGCTATTTCAGAAAGGCGTGCTGTAATCTAGGATACTTAAATGAATTACTTTTGTGAACATCATGTACTATTTATTGGAAAACTATCTGTTGTATCTTATTCTTAAATGCATTATTTTATCCTGTATACCAACATTTTGTAATATTTTCTTCCTGTTACTACTGTTTTGATGTCTTTGTAATCATTTATTATTCAGCTTATTGTTAAGACTGCTTTTTTATTACTGCTTTGTGTTACTTTTGGAGCTTTTCTCCCCGGGCCTCTACTGAAAATGGACATATATCCAGTTAGACTAGCCTGGTAAACAAATGTAAAATAAATAAATAAAATAAATAATGACTTCCTTTACAGCAAGATGGCCACATTCATACATAGTTATTATCTCTCCCAAGTATATATATAAAAATCAGTGACTAGATCCAATACACTCATGCTATTTAAAGACAATTTATATAAACTAAAAGGTATGCATTCCAGTAATGATAATAAAATAAATCACAGAAACGGTGATCATTATGAAACCACGCAGACTGCATGCTGATTCTTTCTTTGTAAGCAGACAAGTCTCTAACTTAAATGTTTAAGATGGATGACAGGTGCAATGGGGAAAACATTCAGCTTGGTCTCTTTATTCTTATATGCAGGGCAGCTGCTGCCAAGGTGAGGCAGGTGAATGGCTGCTGGTCTGATTTTGTTCCTTACTCTGAGCTCCCAGCCATAGATCAAGCCCCATAATGATAATAATGGAATTCTAAAACAAAGGTTCTCACTGCCTTGTTATTCTATAGAAGAGTGAAACATTAATACACATCATGCAGTCCGCTGAGTCCTGATATCTCCTTCTGTCAGTCACAGACAAACTACAGCCACAATAATGCATATTCATCAGACAGCTCACTCACTATCTCCTGAGATATACAAGAGAGATAATCAATAAAATGATCAATATGTTATTCATTTTAAAATAGTCACTGAAAATCAAATGTCTGACCTCAGTCAGTGAACAGAGTACTGAAGGTAAATAGTATTTATCAGTCCAAATATCTAAGCTCCATCTCTCTGACATTCATGTGACCTCAGTAGCTATTTGTTTTTCATTATGGAATAATCCACTTCAGTTGTTATTTATACATATCACATCAGATGTTATTCTCCATAAATTCTTTCTTAAAAATAGACGTAACCACTTCTCATTTATATGAAATTGCCAAATCAATTGCATAGAGCTGAATTTTCAAAATATGAAAGAGACACAGACACAGGCAGAAAAAAATGCTTAACTGGACCTTGGACAAAAAATGAAACTCTTAGACCATATGCAAAGCACAAATACAATAAGTGCCTTACTTTTTTAATTGAATGAAATTGCTTGGGATTCTGCTGGTTAAATCAAGTGATAAAATGTTTCTGTACATTATGCTATGGCAGTGTACACTGGACTACACAATGAATACACGAGATATATTTTTATTTATTTTATTTATTTACTTTATTTTACATTTGTTTACCGGGATAGTCCGACTGGAGACATGTCCATTTACAGCGGAGGCCCGGGGAGAAAAGCTCCATATGAGTTACAAATAATAATCAGCATGTAGTACAAGTTACATATAGGGAATATTTGTCATAAGCACTTTTATACAAAAAGTAGGAAATGTAAAAGTCAAAATTATTACAAAAATTAAATATACTGTAACAATTCAATTGGCGAAATGTCTACTATAAGGATTCAATTGGTAGTATGCACATCTCTCCATTCATTTACAGCCTTCACTTTTGTAGCTAATACAGGAGTTATTTATGGTCAGATAATATGCATGAACAAGATTATGTAAAGATAGCATTATTGTCAGGAAACAGTAAGATAAATGAGAATATAATATGACTAATAATGCAGTCAGGACTGTATATGATAAAGTAAACCATCAGATGCTGACTTAGGGTGTGGTGTGCTAGACCACACCAGCCACACATTTACACTGAGCATTGTCCCTGCCTTATATCTATATCTACATCTATATCTATATCTATATCTATATCTATATCTATATCTATATCTATATATCTAATTTATATCTATATATCTATATATGGAATCATTCCATACAGTCAGATGTTTGTAACATCAAATACCTTGAATGCCAGCAGAAGTGATCGAATAATCATCTGATAGCTTCTGCCTGCATTCCTTTGCAGGACGTCATGAAATAGAGGGGAATATGAATTTGCCCTTTCTTCTATGTTGTGTAAAGTTGAAGATTATATATACAATTAGCAGGGGGAGTTTCAGAGTGTAGCAGGCTTGCTGCCTGTAAAAAATGTGAGCTGTGTTTTTTTTTTGTTTTTTTTTTGATTTTCATGTTTCTGAGTTTCTATCCTTTGAGATTGATATTATGATGATTTGGTACTTCAATATAATAGAATTCCTTATCTTTTGACCATTATGTGACTGCAGTATTTAAGCAATCCTTCTATTCGTCTCATCTAATTTCCAATGGCATCTCCCCTAGATGTAAAGAAGTCATAATTCCCCTTTGCTCATTACTCATTCCTTCAACATGTATTTGTCTAAAGACATAACCCAGTTTCAGAAGCATAGGACATTTCTAATTTAAAAAGTCAGTGGCCTCAAAAATCTTGTAGATCAGGACAGACTGGCTGCCCTTACAGTACACTTAGTTTCTTATATTCACCTCCATGGGAATCTGTGTTTTGCTTTTCTGAAACATAAAAGTTCTTACCCTATTTGACTTTCTATTCCTTCACAAAACAAATGGCTCTTCAAATACAACATTAAGGGACCTAAATCTTTATTAGCAAATAAGACATGTTGGAATGATAGTTTCATGTCCTAATGTATCCACCACTTCTGGTACAAATGTCCTTTATATGTCAAACATATTAACACCCTTGTCACCTTAAAGTTGAACACAGAAAATTGGATGGGCACCCTCAAATATAACAACAGTTCAGAACACATAAAAAACATCATTTAAAAACAATTGGCATACATTTAAAGTCAAAATCCTGCTCGGTAACATTTTAAAGGGGAATCCCAGTTTTGTTTATAAGTTTTCCCTAATGTTAAATGGTTATTAGAAAATAATCAAATGAAAAATACTAGTAAAGGAGCCAAACTAGGTCCCACCAAGTGTGGATGGTGTGAACTACGGTTCTGTATTTTACAGGGTGAAAGTCTAAGGACAACAACTTTGGTTCTGCTCTGAAACTACAAGGTGGCAACTGCTCTAACACAGTGGTAGTTTATATTGTTAAATGCTGAGGGTGTCAAGTATTCTACACTGGCAAAATAGAATGATCCATCAGGAAGATGATATATGAGCACTACTATGACATTTTAAAGAAGAATGAAAGGAATACATTAGCCATGTACTCTGAAATGTGTCTATGGTTTACAAAATTCTTATCACCATAATAGAAAGAATTCCTTTGAATCCATGAAGGGGAGAGTGGGACAAAACCTTAGAATATAAAGAATTAATATGGCAGCTTAAGCTTAATGACCCCCCCCCCCACCACCCAGAATAAATGACAGCATTTCTACTTTACCAGTGCTTAGGTTATATGCAGGCAAATTATGAAAAATTATTTATTTATTTATCTATTTGTTTTCTAAACATACAATCACATTTTAAATATTTAATAAAACCAATTTTTTATGTATTTTTGCATATGTATAAATAAGAGCTGTGCATTTAAATATTTGAGTACTTATTAATTTATTTAAATGTAATATATTTATTTTCATCAAATATTGATTTGTTTTAATATTACCAATGTGCTGACTTGTTATACTATGTGTATATTTTTCATATTCTCAGAAATAATATCTTGAGTCTTGGAAGGTTGTTTAGACAGCATTATTTGTAACAAACTGAAATAAGTGTGAAGCTATCCCTCAAAATTTTTGTAAGTACCTTCTGTGACCTTAAGGAAGTTACATAAGCTCATGTTGAACCTGTATTTCCTGTTATGATGAAGTCCTTCATGATATAATTATAGGACAAAAAGGCTAAACCTCAGATTTTTTTGTTTAATACATTTTATTGCATTCGTTAGTTAACTGCCACCAAATGGTTTATTTGGGTCTGTGCGTCTGAATTGGAATTATTTTTTCTCAGCCTCAAATTTTCCCCAGGTATGCCCTCCTTGAGGCTGTTTCGGAACTTTTGAATATGAGTTATTGGTTAGGCTTGTAATAGTTTCTGCCTAATTGCCAGTACATACCTATGAACCTATGAATACATCCAATTACCTTTTGACATATTAGATATGTCTCACTTGACAAAGATGAACGATAACTTTTTCACTTAAATACGCACTGAATTTTGCTCCAGCTAGGCTCAATAGATTGGTATCAGTAATTAGTCTAGATATTTTGCATCCATGTTTTTTTTTTTTTTAGAAAAAGAGGAAAAATCTAAAATCTGATTAGTGCAAATACATTTAAAGATTGGTTTATTAATAACTGGTGGCCTCCATCTCTTTTTGTGATGATGTCTAAGAATTTGTAAAGACTAAGGGTGTAATTCAATAAATCCTACACGGAGCAATTCACCATGTAGGTATACCGTTGTGGCCCAAACATGGAATATGGCCATTGAGGGATCCAGGAAACAGGGTTGGGAGCATGCATTAGTGTGCTGACACCATGCAAACATGAAGGTGTCAGTGGAATGCAAATCACCTCATCTGCTGGGGAAAACCATGCAAATGAGGTGATTTTCTGATTCAGCAAGCAGAAAGGCATCTGTGTAGGTGCCATGTCTGCAGGAAAAATGTATGCAGTAAAAAACATGTACTGCACTATAAAATTTAAACAGGAGCTATAGCAGCCCAAATAAAAGGTTGTATATGTGAAAGTATCCATGCAAATGGCCAAATCTATGGCCATTGACACGAAAAAGTAATACAATATATGAAAAATTAATCTTTTTTTAATACATATTCCATGCGCGCACAAACATGTTATTTAAAAAAAAATAAAATGTGTAAAATATGAAATATAAAGGTATGCAAAATTACTGCATTATAATGGTCAGCATGCAGAGTCATACAATGGCAGGTTATAGTGGTAGCTAAGGAGATAGGCCCTGGTGTAGTGCTGTATTCAGGGTATACCCAGTTAGGTATATGTAAATGAGCCAGAGTTACTGAATTGCAAAAAGGACCACCGTGTCTGTAGGTACTAACTGTGGCAGGGCTAGAACTGTGTTGGTGTAGGCAGAAGAGATAGGTAGCATCAAAAGGGGGGATGTCAATGCATATGTAAGCAGACTGGAGCTTAGTGGTGTCTGTTTATGCTCAGCTAAGCACAGCTAAGCAGAGTGTGTGTCTGAGGTTGCTAAGCTATACTTAGCCCTGTGGTGTGTGTTTTAGCTAGTTAAAGAAAAGCTAAACATGCCCGTGTACAGGGGAGGGTCTAAACTGCAGAGAAATGTTTACACTAGCTCCACGGGTTTGCGTGGTGCAACGCAGGGCTTACAAGTGGAAGAAATTCAAAACAAAAACAAAAATAAAAGGAAATAGAATGGGGAAATCCAAGTATAAATGACTGATAAGCCATGTTCCACTGACACTGGCCCATTCAACCCCCTCAATAATATAACTGGTAGGTGGAATGTATCACAGTCAGCCAATTATACAGGCAGCATCTGCAGCACACCAGTAAAAAGTACGCATACACCCTTCAATCTGATTTTTCCCACATACTCTGCACCATTGGAGTACACACTTGGGAATTTTAATTGACAAAATAATAAGGGCTGCTGCTACTTTGCTACATCTGTATGCGCTACAGACTGAAGTCAGTGATGATGATGATGCTGACAATAGGCCCAGACTGATGATGCTGAGAATAAGGTTCCTATTATATAATCGAAGACACAATCCTTTGAATGTGTCTTGATCGAACTTGAAAGCACGAAACAGCAAAATTTTTGTTGAACAGCATTTTTTTCCCTGGAGAAAAAAAATCACTGTTCCAAGTGTTTCGGATTGTAAGCTTTTGCTTACATGGGGTCAATAAATCAGAGTTCGCTTTTTTAAGCGTTTGCTGATTTAATATAGACCCTGACAATAGGAAGAGAAGAGTGTTCAGGCCCAGGGCAACCTTTCAGGGCCTACATGTGCTGGAGATAGTAGACCGCTACAGGGTAGACAGGGACATACTACAGGAACTCACTGAGCTCTGCTGCCCTCACCTCAGACGCAGAGCCAACAGAGGGGAATCCATCCCAGTGAAAACAAAGGTATGAGTAGCATTAAGAATACTAGCTACAGGTACTTTCCAAAGAGCTACTGGGGACATCATGGGGGTCTCACAGGCATCTGCATCAGGGTACTCCACCAGTTCCTGGATGTCATGCTAACACATGCCAGTGAGCACATTTATTTCCCCAACACCCCTGAGGAGAAGACCAGCAATATGCATCTCTTCCACCATTTAGCACACTACCCAGAGGTAATGGGTGTCATAGACTGCCCTCATGTGCACCTCAAAGCACCACCCAGTGAGAAGGTTAGAGTGTACATCAACCGCAAGGGGTATTACTCCATCAACTGCCATGTCATGTGCAATACCCGGGGCATTATCATCAATGTATATACTGGCAGCCTTGGCAGTTATCACAACTCCCACATCTGGCAGGCATCACAGCTGTACCAGACATTTGCCACTGGGAACATCCCATATGGCCATCTAGTGGGGGATGCTGGTTATGCACTGGAACCGTGGATGATGACATCCAACAGAAATGCACACACACCAACTGAAGAATGCCATAATGAGGCACACGCACAAACTAGGAACATTGTAGAGCATGTGTTTGGGCTGCTCAAGTCATGGTTCCACTGCCTTGACATATCTGGTGCAGCTCTTCAGTACTATCCAGCCAGATATGCACACATGTTTATAGTATCTGCCATGCTACAGAATATGATCCTGTGGAAACAGCTGTGGCAGAAACATCACAGGGAAGGGAGACACAGCTCCCCACCATTGCCAAAGTCTCCACAAGCACAGGGGGACTCAGAGGAGGAACCCCCTGAGCCTGTCCCTGTATGCAGATGTAGGCATACCCAATACACCCTGGCCTTGGCAAAGAGGCAACACATAGCACATACACTGACAACTTAGGGACCCAGGGACTGACACCTCACTCTGACTCACATGCACACAGTGAAATGGATGCCAGCCATACAACACTACCTATACCTTACCATGTACAGGCTGTGTGCTGTGTGCATCCTACAGAGTCAGCCCTGAAGCACTGTCTTCTCAAATGCTGCAGGCACAATGTAAGTCACTCTTTTTAACAACAAATAAATGTGGTAGTGGACTGTGGTAGCATATGTATGGTATTGCTGCATGTATGCAAGGGAATGGAGTGGGCTACCAGGACAGCAGAAGACAATGGACAGTTATGTGGGACAGAAGGAACTGTCTGCCAAATACTGGCTGCCCCAGAATATGCACTAGGCCCCAAGTCAGCAAAGCCCACTGCACTATGTGAGGGACTTACAAACAGTGGGGTCATAGGACAGGTGCATGGATGTCAATGTTGGAGTCCCATACATACCTCTCAACCTTTTAGAGCAAGAAATCTGTATAAAGTTATAAAGAAATGTGGGCCAAAGGCTCAAAACAGGGAGAATTGTTAAATATTGCTCTTACAATCATAGACAGTTGATAGATTAACAGGTTTTGCAGTAGCATGAATTCTCTGAAGGGTTAGAAGTCTGAAACTCAAACGTCTGTCATTACTTTCTAACTTCAGTCTTTAATGATTTGCCAGTAATTTTCCAGACAACCACAATGTTATAAGAAATGGACACAAAATGTGAGGCAAACATCTGGAAATTCTGTGAAAATCTGTACAGTTGAGAGGTATGGTCCCCTACCCCCCACACACCTGTCTTCAGATAGAACTGTAGTAACAGATAAGTTTCTAACATAATAGCAGCAGGCCACACATTCCCAGGCCTGTCCCAATCAACTTGCTAACATGTTTCATTTACACAATATGCAGAGGTCAATGTGCTATGCATGTATGTGGTTGATAATGTCAGGAAGTAGACAGCACTGACTGGTGGCTGTTGTGGTTCACTGGGCTAAGTACAGTACTGTGGGTGACAGGGTCCATGGTTCAAGACTGGCTGTGCCTACTGTTTTGCATGTCAGCTGCACCTACGGAAGGTGTTCTACAGGCTGTCCAGAAGTCAATATTTGTTACTGCAGGAAAGTTGGACAATGGAGGGACAGGGGGCCACAGATATAGATGGTACACAGCTCTGAGTATCCTAGATGGTGCCTACTAGAACAGCAGGTTGTGACAAGTCAGTCTAGTGTCAGGATACAAAGGCTGATATGTAACTGTGTCAGTGCTGACAACACGTCAATGGACACCATTCATACCCCATGAATGTCAGAGTTTCTCAGAATCTCCACACGTATGCCTCACATATCTGCTATGTTTGTCATAACATTGCATTTGTCTGGCAAACTATTGGCAAAACAATACAGGCTGATGTAAACATCAATGACAGATGGCTGAGATGCAGACTTCATACTCATATGAAAATGCAAGCTAATACAAAACTAGTCTACCAACTGTCAACATTTGGAAGAGCAATATTAAGATGCTGTCCCCATGTCTGGGCCTTTGTCCAACTGTGATATATGACCCTGTCAAGATATCTGGCTGTAAGAGTTTGAGAGGTATGGCAAACACGGAGCCTTAGAAGAACATTGCAACACAAACTGTCTGAGGACCAGAGCAGATGTATGGGCACAATGCTGGTTAACCTGCTAAACAGGTACAGTCAGAGGTGTGCAGTCTGTAACCCTGTGTGTGATGTTACGATTTCTACCCCAGTCACACCACAACTACAACTACATAAGAGCAGCAACTGTTGACAAAACCTGAGACTGCAGCAGAGCAGGACAAAGGGCCATGTATAAGAGGAAGAAGGAACAGCTGGCCACACAAACATAGAATGTAAGGACTACAACACTGTGCAGTAGCATGGGTTCCATGCAGTGTATGGAGTCAGTAGACAAATGTCTGTCAGTGGTTCCACACATTAGTCTCTACTGATCTGCCACTGACATACCAGGACATCACAGTGCTGTGCAAAATGTACCTCACATATTATGCAAAACTCTGCTCAGACCAATATACTCTGTACCCACCCTAGATATGACTCAGTTAATAAAGAAAGCACACAGCCAGGAGATCCCTCAGTCAGTATATGAGTGAGGTGCTATACTGTTTACAGAGGTTCATTAGCTAATCGGCTGTAACACACAAAATCCTGGACCAGAGTACAGGTAGGTCTGAACTGGAGTCCCACTCTTACTATTGATAGTCATACTGGGAATGCTCCTACACTTAGCTACTTTCAGCCATCTGACTACAAAACTGGGATGTACATATATCCCTTCTCCACACAGACAGCTATGTACACCTTAATTGTCTATTCCCACCCCCATCAGACATGTTTACCCCATCTAGCTGTATGTGGTACACATACGATTTATCTGGATCTGTTGAGTGTGATATACATACAGATATATAGGTAACATATAGAAACATATCATTTACAGAGAGGCAGAGACATGGGGAGAGAGAGAGAGAGACAGAGAGAGTGAGAGAGAGAGAGAGAGAGAGAGAGAGAGAGAGAGAGAGAGAGAGAGAGAGAGAGAGAGAGACCCTGAAAGGCATAGAGGTATGCACTGCAGCAGCTACATGTACACCGATTTTAACTAGTGGCATATGCAACTACTCTGGTGAGGCCCATTGTGTAATAGTAGGGAGGGAGGGGTTGTATTCTCACATCAGTTGTCGTGTGTGTGGGTGTTTCTTTATATATTACACATATATCAGAATACACACACCCAACAGGCCTGTGTCTGTGTAATGGCCACCCATATTTTGGCCATGTGACTACTGTTCTCCACAACAGTGGTCTCCCTGTCAGCAGCTACTGATGGTATCCACCCCAACAGCACTGACAGACATTATCTACATGTGTAATTCCTGTGATGCATGCGATAAGTACACAGTACTACAGTGCAGACAGTTAGATAGTGGTTCAATTCTCAACCATGCTTACTGAGTGTGTGTGTGTGTGTGTGTGTGTGTGTGTGTGTGTGTGTGTGTGTGTGTGTGTGTGTGTGTGTGCGTGTGTGTGTGTGTGTGTGTGTGTGTCTCCCCCATTGGATTCATTTACAGGGCCTGTTGATGTCATCCACTTTAGATGCACTGTTTGACACTCTGCAGGTCATACCTCTCAACTGTATAGAGTTTTGTAGAATGTCCAGATGTTTGCCTCATATATTTGGTCTGTGTCTCATAAAATTGTGGTTTCCTGGCAAACCATTGGCAAATCATTAAGTCAGAAAATAATGGCAGACATCTGAGTGTCAAACTTCATAACTTCACAAAAGTAATGCTAATACGAAATCTGTCACTTTATCAGTTAAGTATGAAAGAGCAATATGTAAAAACTGTCCCTATTTTTGGGCCTGTGTCCACCCATTATTTGAGGCTTTGTCCACATTTATTGTTCTAAGAGGTTGAGAGGTATACTCAGACATATAAGCTCTGTGGCACATGCGATAAGAACATAGCATTATAGTACATACAACTGACTAGGTAGGGGTTCTAATTTCAATACTGACAACTGTGTGAGTGTATGTGTCTGTGTATGCATACCCCTTGTAGCAATGTGGCTGTCTTGCATGTGTGTGTGTGTGTGTGTGTGAGCAATGCTTATATCATTTTGTGTGCCTGTGCCACCCTGTTAACTCCACCATCACCAACCTATTCATGGCCTATAGAGGTCATCCACCTTGGATGCAGAGTTACACATTTTTAAACAAAACAGCACTGTGGCTCATGCAACACTTATGGTGGGCTACAGTGTACATAGCTAGATAGATAGGTGTTGTAATTCCAAAACTGGCAACTCTCTGTGCATATGCATTGGAATGATGTCCCCCTGCAGCAGTGTGTGTGTGTTACACAGTTATACCATTTTAAGGGCCTTTTAACCCCCTAGTGGCAATTCTGAAAGCACCTGAATAGTAGTGGCACACA
Source organism: Protopterus annectens (assembly GCF_019279795.1). Taxonomy (NCBI): domain Eukaryota; kingdom Metazoa; phylum Chordata; order Ceratodontiformes; family Protopteridae; genus Protopterus; species Protopterus annectens. The sequence goes on along the minus strand of NC_056729.1, from coordinate 26,506,671 downwards.
CTGCAAAACTGTGTAAAACTAGCCAGGTAGGGGTTCTACTATCAACAAGGGCAGTTCATGACTGGGTGTGGGTGTGTGTGTACGTATGTATATTCCCTTGCACCAGTGTGCCTGTGTTAGGGCCACAAACATACCTCTCGATCCCTTGGAGAAATCCATACAGAAAAGTGGGACAAAGCCCAAATATTAGGGTCAATTTTTAAATATTGCCCTGACAAACATAAAAAGTAGATAGCATAACAAGTTGTGCATTTCCATGCATTTTCTGAAGGGTATGAAGTCTGAAAGGAAAATATTTGTCATTATTGTGTAACGTCAGTCTTTAATGATTTCACACTACTTTGCCAGAAAACTACAATATTATGGCAAATGGAACATAAATATGTGGCAAACATCAGGACATTCTGTAGAAATCTGTAGAGGTGAGAGGTATGGCCACCACCTGTCCTACCCTGCAGGTTGCAGTCCATGTTTAGCCAGGTGTGACCTGTGACAACGACTCAAATACAGAGGTCCATAGAGTGTAGGACAACAAACATTTTCTAAGGTTGTCTACTACTTGCATAAACCAGTTATTTCACATCAGAAGCACCTTAATGTTATGCGAAATAGCATAACCTATGGTAATGTGACACAAAGAAGCTGTCATATTGGCAAATCAAGAAAAGTCCTGTCTGTTGCACTTGCCATGGGTTATGGTATGTTCTGCCAACTGTCACGATACTACAAGACGTCTCCCGCATTCCACATTTGATAAGGTGGCAGACCTACTCTGTGCTGCTTATGTGTGTGCAATATGTAGGCATAAAAACCACTTGGCACGACAGGACCCGGAAGCACATAAACAAAGGCTTTCAAAATAAGCAGATGAAGAAATCAAACAGCTGCTAGTTCTCCAAAAAGATCCTTTAATGTAACAAGGCAAAGTAAAAATCCACAATATCTTCCAAGCGCTTTCACTCGACGACTTGCGAGCTTTTTCAAGGCAAAAATATTGCTGGAAGTTCATTCACATTAAATACTTCCACTGTCATCACATGACTTCCTGTGAACCTTTCCCAACAGGAAAATCACCATATAAGGAAATTCTAAAATTCATTCTTATTATCATTAAAAATAATTCATTTTCTAAAAATCTTGGCAACTAGATACCATATTAAACATGAAATCAAAACAAACTGTTAAAATGTGTCAAAAAACAATTCTGCAAAATATTTTTAAAATCACAAATAAATGTAGTGCCCCTTTACCCTCGGGGGTAAAATAAAAGCTCCAAATTGAAACCTAGAATTACTGAATAACATTGTAAAACACTTCTTTCCTAAGTTTCAAGTATATAACATGACATTCCATATATCTTATTATAAGATTTGGTAAATTCAAAAATGAGTAAAACAATAAATGTCATGTTGTGCCAAACTGTGTTATAAACGGGCTTGCCTCAATTTCAGAACACTACCAATGTTAAGGGTGTCATTCAGACCTGGGTATCTAGTAGCGTCTAAATGGAGCTGCCAAAATAGCTCACGGTATTCTAATTTTGATTCCCAACTACCCCCTCTTATATCCGGTTGTACCTGTTCCAAAACCATAAACTTTATGTTCATGTCCTTACATGTCAAAGAGTGTTTATAAAAGGCATTACTTAATATGTAGGCATGTGTAGGCCCTGTGAGTAGCTGCTGCCCCCAATGACCCACATATATTTAGGCATGAATGCTAACTGCCACCTCCCACATATGTAGCTACTGCCTAAGGCTGTGGCAACTGTAAGTAGTGTGCTGTCTGTCAGTAATCCACAAACTGATGTTAACAAACTGCAAAGGTGTCATACAGTGGGTATGGAATGGTGCTCAGGTCCTGGCCTCCAGTTGAATGCAGAAAATAGTACCATCATACCATATGGTGCAGATATGGACCCAATATTTCACACATCAACGGCAACTCCATAAACACACAAACTGCATTGACAGACCTGACTACTCAGGTTGATAACACTGTTGCATTCAGCCATCAAGTAGTGGCAGTGGTCAGAAAAGGCTTAGACATAGTTGATCACATAGGTAAAGGGACTGCATCCACATAAAAGGTGGACATTACCTCTGTATAGTCCTCAGTCAGTAGAACAATACATTATCATCATGGCTGTTCTGGTATGTACCTATGCAGACATCTGCACCAACTGGAAAGGCTATGTTAACACCCACAGAGGTTGTCCATGGCCTTCAACACCTGTTCCATGCAGACAGCCTTGAATCAGTACTGCCCCACTCAATATCAAACAGGTTGTCCACAGGTGGGCTGTGGGATGCCTAGATGGCAATGTTGTGCTCAGCCCTTCAACAGCTGCCCCATATATGTGAGTATATCTTTGTGTGCATTACCAGTACAACAGGTCTGAGTCACATATGAGACAGCAAAAAAACCTGCTGGAGAGACAGGATTGTCTCCCAGAGGCTGCCCTGTCTCAGGGATGCACTCCCCAAACATGTCAAACACAGTACCATGCAGACCTTCATCACCTGCATCAAGGTTGAGTGGATGGGAAAAGAAAATATCTGTCCCAGCAGTCCAACCTGTGTCCAGCAATGCCAGTGGCAATAGGTGCTGATTGATGATTCTATTGGAGATATAGTAATGGCTATGCTTGTAAGGGACCCAGGGCTAGTAGTCTGGTAACTTCCTATGTACCTATGAACCTGTGATCCTATGGAACTCCCAGGTGACTGGTGTCTGCTGGGTCTGTGTCCATCACGGGTCCACCCAGGGCCACATGCCTATGGCCTGTCATGTTGTGGTGTGGGCAGCACCCTCCCTTCAGTAGTGCTGGTGGTACTGCCACTACAGGAGTGTGACTGTGCACAGCCACATGGGCTCTCAACTGATGTTGTTGCTGGCATACTTCCACATGTCTGATGCTCTACTCCCACCACATGTTCAAGCACAGACATTGCATGGTTAAGGACTGACAGTGTCTCAACCCACCGTCTATCCACTACATCAATGAAATGATGTAAGGCATCACCAATGGTGTGGAGGGAGTCATGAATGCCAGACAGTGTGGCATCCATGACCCTGAGTACCTGTCTGGTGTACTGTGCCTGTGCCTCCATGACAGACCAAAACATATGTCACTTGACACGCATACCTCTCAATTGTGCAGAATTTCACAGAATATCCATATTTTTGTCTCATTTTTTGGTCTGTTTTTCATAAAATTGTGGTTTTCTGGCAAATTAATGGCAAATTATTAAAGATGAAGATAGAAAATAATGACAGAGAATTGAGATTAAGACTTCATACCCTTCAGTAAATTCATGCTAATGCAAAACCTGTTATTTTATCAACTTTCTAAGTCTGTAAGAGCAATATTTAAAACTTGTCCCTATTTTTGGGCCTTTTACCCACTTTTATTGATGGCTTTGCCTAGATTTCTTGCTCTAAGAGGTTGAGAGGTATGGTGACACGTGCTGTGATACATCTGACAGGTTCTGGATGGGCAGTAGTCCTCCTTTGAGTACCTCTATCAATCTGCCTGTGTGGGACCTTGCCAGCTCTCTGCCTATGGCTAGTGTTTACAATGACAGATGCCATAGTCACTACACTCCCCCATTTGATGCCATCACTGTCTGACTGCCCAATATATGTGGCTGCTGGGGAATGGGTATGTGTGGGCATACTGACCATGTGTAGGGACACTGGGGGTGGAAGTGGGATGTCAACCAATGGGACAGATTTAGCCCCCAACAACCTCACCTGTGCCTCACAATGGCCACCATCATCATTAGAGTCTGATGAGACACTGATATAAGGTTACGAGAGGGACACACTCCAACCCCCATGGTCACCTGTAAAGGGAAGACAACATGACAACATTAATTCCTGCACAATAATGTCTGCTGATACACTCACATGCAGACACACACACACACACACACACACACACACACACACACACACACACACACACACACACACACACACACACACACAGAGGTGAGGTACCACAAAGGCATTATACAGACCATGCTTTCTGACTGATGCCATGCACAACACACAGTCAGACAACAACAGACTCACTCTGGACAGACCCTCAACAACATACAGTGCAGCTACATCCAGTTAATGTTGCTAGTACTATGCACCTGTGAGATATGTGACAAGTCAGAGTATGTGATGGACCTTCACTTAAAACACAGTGCAACCAGTTTACACAATAGTAATACACTCCTGTATAGCAGACTGGCTATATCTATACAAAACTACATGCTAATATGTTACAGCTACAGTAAATATGCTACTGAGATTACCAATGTGATGTACTGCAGTGAACCCCACCACAAGTGAACATACACATATTGTAATATGGCTAAGCTTAACAGTCATGTCCATGGCAAACTGGCAGCCCTTAAAATGCCTAGGGTACAGGTGAGCCATAACAAGACAGTTCCACACTCACTGGCTACAGGTTGATGGTCCTCAGTCATGCCAGTGGTATTTATGGATTTGTGGGGAGAGGTATTGTCAGCACACACACATTTGGCATTGGCATTGGTACAGGATAATATGTGCATTTATCAACATGTACAGTACAAGTTGTGATACTACCCAGATTGCTGACACTCACAATATGTGTGCACATGTGTGCTTTACAAAACCTCACCCACAAATGCAGATTGACCTGACATATGACATATATGTACAGGTATGCAGAGACTACCACTACAAATGATACAGTATTAACATGATGACCACTGGAGGCTTACCTGGATGCTGCTTGGCTGTGGACTCTGTGCCACCCACCTCCACAATATATGTACTGATGGTTTACTGTGAGCTGGTGTCTGAAGCCAGGTTTGCCAGGAACTCCTCTGTGGGTGAGAGTGGTGGTTGTGTAGCAGGCCCTCCCCCTGTGCCAGATCAGTCCCTGGCCACAGCTGCAGCCCTATGTTGTGTGTGATGTATGATATCCATAGCATGGTGTTGGACCTGCTCATAGCTCCTGTCTCGCTGGCCCACATCATTCACTGCTGCTACCAGGTTTGGCCACAGTGCAATGCATTGTTGCTGGTTATGGTGAATCCTTGGCAACAGCACCTGGTGATGGAGTCTCAGGGCATCAGTAATTGCAGTGGTCTCAGCTTCTGAGAAGGGTGGATTGCGATGTCTAAACATCCCACCTGAAAAACATGAACAGGGGAACACATCACATGACTGCATGCATTGCTCACTATTATGTACACACTCTGCCCATCCACATTTGCCATCAGTATCCAACAATACCTGCCACATCATACCCCATTATCACCACAGTAAGTATGTGGCTATCTGCAACATAGTGGCAATACATCATGCATTGCCCTCCTGATCCTGATGTTTTATGCTAATTGCTGTATGTGCTATGAGGTGGTCAAATGCATTTACCTGTTGCACATATTACTGTTTATTCATAGCCTGTCTACATGGTATGCTGTGGTGTCAGCCTCCTACTGTTGTACTATGCACCTGGACTGTAGACTCATCACTCAGGTCTCCCTGGCCTTCCTCCCTCAGATTCTGGACTATATGGCTGGACAGTGTCCAATGGTTTCCCCTGCCAGTGTGGTTGATATGGGTGTCCTGGCACAGTGTAGCAACTGCCTCATGTACACGAATGGACAACCATCTAAAAACACAATCAAGAAACACACTGTACAAGATATGCAATGATGGTAGGAACCTGCAGTCCATGCTCCCTCCCTGTCAAGGCCACATATCTGTCCCCAAACAGGTTGTTAACACAATCAGTACACCTCACACACCACACACACATACACAACACACACACATATGAAGTGGACCTCAACATACACATCCACAAAGAAGACCTCCAAGGGAAAGCCACACGTGAACACCACAGCTGTACACTCCACATACCACATGTGGCCACACACCTGGGTCCCACAAAAACACAGGTGTCAACACTTGTCACACGTTACACATAGGAGACTCCATTGTGAGACACAGTGATGTGCCTCTCACCTGGCTGTATATGTGGATGGACACAGTTACTTGTGTGTCAGGTGACAGACTCTACCATATCGCATATGCACAGCTATCTCTCACCAACAGGTACTGCCATGACTTTGTCACAGTTCATGTTGGCATGCCTGACCTCAGATATATGGACTATATGCAGTAAGGCATGAGTGAGCACACTGATTATGTGTCCCAGCCAGGTATGTCCCTAGTTTTATGCAGCATTCTGCTGGCACCCAGACTGATGCCACAATACATTCAGGACATGATTGACCTTAACATGTGGCTGTTTATCCTGTGATATTCCAAGGGGTTCCAGTACCTGTGAGCATGGGATGCTATGCTCAACAGATCACAATGCTCTGCAACAGATGGCCTCCAGCTGTATCAACTGGCCTTCAGGCATTTGGCAATAGCTCCCGCCTCCCTATTGTGCCTTTATTAGAAAAAGTGGTGAGGTTATCACTACCAACATACAACTGTCAGCACAGCAAACATTGAAGGCCATGCTGCTAAACACTAGGTGTCTACACATGACTCTTCCCTCAATGCAAGCATTCTTAACCCTGGGAAATGCTGACATCTGTGCAGTCACACACACATGGTTCAGAGCTGCAAAGAGCACCCCAGCCTTACCTGGTCTACCATCCTATCATACAGTAATACCTCAATTGTGGGCGGAAATGGCATGGGACATGTGATTGCAGTATATATGAGACACATACACACCTCCATGCTGGACAGGCAGTAAGATGCACAGGGAGCATTGCAGGGCCAGTTCACCATTGCCAACACACCTATTGAAATCATAGCTAGCTACCGGCCAACACATGTGACCAGGAAGGCCATCCTACCTATATGGACCTCAACAACTGTATTCTGATTTGAGTCTGTACCCTAAACCTGGGACCCTTGAATGAACCAAACATACATTGGATGACTGGTTAATTATTATGTATACTTAATTTTATATGTATATATGTATATATGTATGTATATATATATATATATATATATATATATATATATATATATATATATATATATATATGTGTGTGTCAATCTATATATGTATTTATCTATCTATCTATCTATATATATATATATATATATATATATATATATATATATATATATATATATATATATATAGTTTCCTCCGCATAGGTGTCCGACATCTGCAGTACCCAGATGTTTGCAGAATGTGTACATGTGCCTGATATATGTAGACCCCATGCCACTCAAATGTGGATGTCTGGAAACCAGTTGGACAATATGTAATGGGTGTCCCCAGAGTGTGGGGAATGTGTCTCTGACATACCAGACCCCTTAGAACACAGTAATGGGACATTAATATCTGGTACTGTATTCATTCCCTGACATTATATGGTCAATATGTACACATTGTTGCTGAGGCTGAGCCTGAGACCCCCCCACTACTAATGCTTATAACCTGCTGTCCTGCTGCAGGGGGTCAGCAGGTATGCTAGCTATGGCTGTCAGGAAGTGAAATACAGGTGTGGAGTACACAGTGAGCTAGCCAGTGTATGTCAGGAACAGTCAGGGACACCTGGACAATGTTTGAACTAACCCTGTATGACATTCACAGACCGAGAGTGGCTCATGACATCACATGATGTGATATGCCAGCTGTATCCACTAGTAGTTACTGTCACTATTGTATAACAGACAATCCAGTAGCATTTCTACGTGGGCTGACCATTGCTGGGGGGGGGGGGGACTCATGGGACAGAGCTACAATCTATGTCACTGCAGACAGAGGCAAGACTGTAGGTGCTGGACAGCAGACAGCAACATGTCATTCCAAGATATGTTGTTGAGACCTACTGTTGACATTCCCATTTCCCATGACTGCATCCCCCCATCTGAATTCCATTACACGGTTAACTGTATGATGTACCCGGTATAGTCCTGTATTCCTTTATGTGCATGAGCAGAAATCCAATGGTATTTTTCCTTGCAAATTGCAGTCTGTCTTCATGAAGAAAGTTACAGACCTCTTTACCATAGGCAGCAACTTGCCTTTTATAGGTAATGGTCATGAACAGGTATTTGCCTGTGCAACAATCTGCGACTCACACTTGTCAATAGCATGCGGAACAGCTGGGTTGCATTGCCATTAGCCAATGGCATGGGAACACACTCCTATAATTAAGGCCTTCATGAAGGCCTTGGCCCTTTTCCTAGCTGTGAGGAGGACATTATTGAGGTGTGGGAGCTACAGCATCACAGAGGGTATGTACAAACACTGTTTACTGTTTGGATTGATGTATGTCCACAGTTGTGCATGCAATGTTTGGCCATTGTTAACATAGTTTCTGATTCTGTGGCAGGTTACTGTTTAACAATGTGTATTGGGCTCGGTAAGGAGGCAGGCACATGTGAATGTCATGCATCACTTTTATCTGTATGTGCATGCTGCTGCAGTTGATGCTGGTTTATTAGCTGTGTATGTTTGTAGGGGGAGACTGTGATACATGTTCCTGTCACCTGAGCACCCCCCAACCCTTGATGCATGGGTGTTGTCTGGATGCCCTGTTCTAGGTGTTTGGGGGGGTATGGTAGATCTGTAGTAGGTATCTGAACATACTGCTGCATGTGTAGCAGGCCACAGCTGCTGCATTCTGGCCAGGAGTCATACTAAGATTGTGAAGACATTGGGTGACAGCAAGCTGTATATGTTAATGAGGAAGCAGTGACAGCTCTTGTGTCACAGCATGGCCAGGGTGAGGGTACCCATAACAGTCCAGGTGAAGCATGTACCTCTGATACATATGTTAAGTAGTAGTACCATTCAGAGAGTAGTAGGGGATATTTTGGACATGTATTCATATTTGTGACATGTGTCCCAACTTCCAGGCCTTTGACATGCTAATGTGGGTGGCAGTGACTGTGGTAGCAGCAACCAGTTCTGCTGGACATTGCAGGACTCAGTTATTTCTAGGTTGTTTTGCCATGCATGTAGTTGTGCAACAGACTGGACTGTGGGCTTGAACTGTGGGTGTCCATATGTCAGGGATGCTAGGAATGTAACAGATAGAGCTACTGAGTCATTGTTATGGGAGGTATAGTTGCAAGACATATGTGCATGCATACAGTGTGTTACACAGGATTTGGCATAAACATGTGTGTTTGGATGGCTGTGACATGTGACACTGTCTGTCATGTTTTTGGAAAAATCAATCTGCACTGCCTTGTCAGTACTTCAGCACACACAATAACTTTGATGACAACCATGCCATAAGTAAATGACACAACTGTGGACATTTTGCAACAGTCTGTGCATTTGTCAGCTGTACCTGACATAGTAGACTTCCTAAAAAAATGGCCTCGATTGCAACGAGATGAATACAGATAAACAATTCCAAATAAGCAACTAAGAAGTGCTTAAAAAAGAGAACTTTAATTTAACAAATAAAAATAAATCAGATACATCCAGTAAATCAAGTGCTTTCTTCTCCAACCATTTGGAGACTTTATCAAGACAGAGCATGCCCCAACTGCAATTAAATTTATAATACAAAGTTAATTACTGAACCAATCAACATCCATGGTTCATGAATAATTCATGAGCAATGACTATTCCTACAATTTACATCTAATAATGTAAAATTAACCACACATAAAACATTCATCATCCTAAATATTACCCACTATAATACATTTAAATACATAACTAAAAAATACATTATTAAAAAATCTAATAAAAACTCAACATTTCCTATATGTTGAAACACCTCAAATAACCCCAATATATTATAGTATAAATGAATAAATACATATATAAATACATAATAGATACAGTATAAAATTCACCAATGTATAAAAATAATGCATATGTTTCAACTATTAAGAATTACCAGAACATTTCTTTAAAAGCATCATCTGTCTAAAGCTTTTAATCTTAAAAAGCAAGTAATTGCAACAGATTCATTTAAGCCTGGCCATTGAGTTGCATTCGTTCTCAACTGCCATAAGGCCTCACTTCTCTCCAAATATAAAGTCCAAGGTCCACCTCTTGGGTCTAGTTCAATAACTTCAATAACAGCGAATTTAAAGTCATGTCTGGGCCATTCCATACAATGTTTTGCAAGGGTATTGGTTTCTTTTTGCAGTCTGATATCCCTCAAATGCTCATAAATACAGTTTTTAAGTTTTGTTTCTGTCTTTCCAATATAAAAACAGACACATTTGGAACAGAATGCACAATAAACCACCTTCTCAGTGTAACAGCTGCACTTTTTTTGTAAAGAGACCTTTATACTATTTATGTTAAATTTTGACCCTTCCTTAATATATTGGCAATAATTGCATGCCCCACACTTCTTCATATGGCCCCATCCCGAATCTGGTAACTCCTTTCAAAGATGTTCTTTAAGGTTTGTCCCTTTCTATATACCACAATAGGCTTCTCACTTATGCATTGTCTAATGTCATTATCTGAGGTCAAAATTATCAAATTTTTATCCAAAATCCTAAAAGTTTATTTACTATCAAGATTATAAGAAGTGATAAAAGCTGAATGAAACTTTCTGTTTGCTTACACTTGTTCAACAGGTGTCATAACATTCACATTAACATTGCTGTCTGTATTAACAGAACCAACATTCAAATTTAAAACCATATGCTTGTTCACTTCATTGCCAGAGTGCACCATCTCCGAATTCAGTATAGCATGATAAAACCCTCTCTCTCTTATTAACTACTTCCAACATTAAGTTGTTGATTAAGTCCAATGGATATTCTCTTTTAAGAAACATATCTTTCAACAGTTCACATTCATCCAAGAAAGAGTCGAAACTAGACACCATTCGAGCAACTCTAAGAAAATGCCCCTTAACAACTGCTCTTTTTTGTTTGAAGGGATGGCTACTGTCAAAATGTAAAAAAACTGTTTGAATACGTTTCCTTCCTATAAATATATGACTCAAAATTCCTTAAGACTGTATTTTTTGTCAGTTTAACATCCAAATAAGAGATTTCATTGGGATCGATATTATGGGTGAACCTTAAAAAGGCTGTTGAATTATTCATGTGAGTTATAAATTCATTAATCATCTTACTTGGTCCATCCCAAAATATAAAAATATCATCCAAAAATCTCACATACATTTTACAATGTTGATAATAAACTGAATTAATAACAAACTTTTTCTCCCATTGTAGCATCACCAAATTAGAATACAAACCACCACATGGAGAACCCATAGCAACACCAACTGCTTGGATAAAGAATTCACCATTAAAAAATATACAGTTATTTTTCAACACAAGTTCAAATAGTTGTTCGTATACATTAATTTTTGGTTGTGATACTCCTTTTTCCAATAAATAGTCACATGCTCATTCAATACCAGTATCATGGGATATGGAGGTGTACAAATCCTTCACATCAATGGTGATGAATACACCTGTCTCACTGTATTCTAAATTATTAACCCTTTCTAAAAAATCCCCCTGAATCCTTACATATGATAGTTTCTTCACTAACAAAACATTTCAAATTAATATCCAAGTATTTTGCGATGGGATAAGTGATAGAACCATGCCCATTCACTATAGGGCGCATAGGTGGATCAACCATATTCTTGTGTAGTTTTGGTAATCCAAATATACAAGGAGTTTTTGGATGATGCACTGTCAGGTAATTGTACTCATCTATAGAAATTGAGCCTTCAATAAAGAAGTCCATTAATTCATTTTTTACTTTGTTATAAATGCCATTTAACTCATTAATAGAGATTGTCCTATATGCATCACTCAAAAGAATATTATTCATCCTTGTGTTATAATCATCTAGGTCCATAATGACAATTCCACCTCCTTTATCTGGTTTTATAATCTGCACATCTCTATTAGTTCTAAGTTTGTTTAGACCATCCATCTCACTTTTACTTAAGTTAGGTGAGTGTGCATTTCTGTGCATATTTCTAACATCTATTTCACACATTTTATCAAACATCGCTAAAGCAGGGTGCAGGGGTGGGTTGAACATGCTTGAAATGTGCAAACGGTTACTTACATATTCAACAGATTTAAATAGGGCATTTAAATTCAACTTCCTAACAAAATGTCTGATATCAATTAATGTTTGTGTAATGTTAAAATTTTTGGCTGGGATAAATGATAAACCTCTAGAAAATAAATTACAATCATTAGCATCAAAAATACATGAAGAAAAATGATATACATTAAAATAATTTCTGGAATTCTTTAAAATAACACAGTTATTCAACATATGCTCATTCGAATTCAATTCCATTCCCGATATTCCCCCCTTTGATAATACATTTTCCCCCTCGACCCTTGTTTGTATGAAATGTCCCTTGATTCTGCACATTCTGGTTGTTTCTGTCTTTCAGTCTTTCTGATCTCCTCAGTGGGGGAAAGTTGTCTTGATCTAAAAAATGTTCCTCATTATTCCCAGGGGCTCCATCATTATAATTATGGTTCTCCATATTCCAAGCTTGTGACTGAGGGGGTGGGGATAAGCTGTGTTTGAACAATATTGAGCCCTATCCCTCTCTATTTTCTTCATCTTCCTAGCTTTAATTGAAACTGTTTATTGTTCAATAGATTTAACTATTCTGTTGTAGTCAAAAATATTGTTGTCATGAGCCACATCTTGCACAATCCTGTTGTCCAGTTCAGTCGCTTCTTTTATTAAATCTTTCAAAATTAATTCATTATTTTGATAACTAGATCCATGTACTTGAAGCCATGTCTATCACATACTAATCAAATCCTTATGGAAGCATGAACCAGCTATTAGCCCTGTGGGAAAGCACCACATGTGCAAACCCTTAGGCACAAGTTTAAGCTTTAAACATTCTTTAAAGTATGCATTATCAACTTGAATCTTCTTAATTTTAAGTAAAATGCGGTCTAATTTGTACAAACTGTTGTTGTAAAAATCAGTACTTACAGGTGAAGGTGTAGAAAAAGCCATCTCCTCTCCTAACCAGTCGGTCGTTCTAATGGGATTAAAGTTAACTTGAACATCTTCACGAGCATTTCTTCTTAAATTTGTGCTCTGTGATGAACGCTGCTCTCCATCCATTAATCTCGTACCAGCAATTCTTCCTGAATGCTCCTCATTACTGGTGTTGTTGCCGTTGTTGTTATTTAAACTTCTGTCTCCACCAGGTCTAATATCACCATTTTCAGAGTCTAAAAAAAGAGAAACAGCACTCGATTCCTCACCACGACTTCTACTAGAGCCAGCAACTTCCTGGTTTGGTCCTCCCTTCGGAGCTGACATCATATGGGCATGCTCTATTCTGTCTAACCTTTGAGTGATCCGTTCTAAATGCTGCAAGATATCCTCAATCGAACTGTTCTTTTGTGGAGTATATAATGATTGTGAAGCCTCCATCTCCTGTGGCTCTGTTGCCATAAAAACAAATAACTTCAAACTTTTAAAGGCCAAAAAAACAAAACACAATACAAAAAAACGGCCTCGGATGCAACGAGATGAAGAAAGATAAAAAATTCCAAATAAGCAACTAAGAAGTGCTTAAAAAAGAGAACTTTAATTTAACAAATAAAAATAAATCAGATACATCCAGTAAATCAAGTGCTTATTTGGAATTTTTTTATCTTTCTTCATCTTGTTGCAACCGAGGCCGTTTTTTTGGATTGTGTTTTGTTTTTTGGCCTTTAAAAGTTTGAAGTTATTTGTTTTTATGGCAACGGAGGCACAGGAGATGGAGGCTTCACAATCATTATATACACCGCAAAGGAACAGTTTGATTGAGGATGTCTTGCAGGATTTGGAACGGATCACTCAAAGGTTAGACAGAATAGAGCATGCCCATATGACGTCAGCTTCGAAGGGAGGACCAAACCAGGAAGTTGCTGGCTCTAGTAGAAGTCATGGTGAGGAATCGAGTGCTGTTTCTCTTTTTTTAGACTCTGAAAATGCTGATATTAGACCTGGTGGAGACAGAAGCTTAAATAACAACAACGGCAACAACACCAGTAATGAGGAACGTTCGGGAAGAATTGCTGGTATGAGTTTAATGGATGGAGAGTAGCATTCATCACAGAGCACAAATTTAAGAAGAAATGCTGGTGAAGATGTTCAAGTTAACTTTAATCCCATTAGAATGACTGACTGGTTAGGAGAGGAGATGGCTTTTTCTACACCTTCACCTGTAAGTATTGATTCTTACAACAACAGTTTGTACAAATTAGACTGCATTTTACTTAAAATGAAGAAGATTCAAGTTGATAATGCATACTTTAAAGACTGTTTAAAGCTTAAACTTGTGCCTAAGGGTTTGCACATGTGGCGCTTTACCACAGGGCTAATAGCTGGTTCATGCTTCCATAAGGATTTGAGTAGTATGTTTGATAGACATGGCTTCGAGTACATGGAGCATTAATTTTGAAAGATTTAATAAAAGAAACGACTGAACTGAACAACAGGCTTGTGCAAGATGTGACTCATGACAACAATATTTTTGACTACAACAGAATATTTAAATCTATTGAACAAGAAATGGTTTCAATTAAAGCTAGGAAGATGAACAAAACAGAGAGGAATAGGGCTCAATATTGTTCAAACACAGCTTATTCCCACATCCCTCGGTCACAAGCTTGGAATATGGAGAACCATAATTATAATGATGGTGCCCCTGGGAATAATGAGGAACATTTTATATATCAAGACAACTTTCCCCCACTGAGGAGATCAGAAAGACTGAGAGACAGAAACAACCAGAATGTGCAGAATCAAGGGACTTTTCCTACAAACAGGGGTCAAGTGGGACAAATGTATTATCAGGGGGGGGGTATCGGGAATGGAACTGAATTTGAATGAGCATATGTTGAATAACTGTGTTATTTTAAAGAATTCTAGAAATTATTTTAATGTATATAATTTTTCTTCATGTATTTTTGATGTTAATGATTGTGATTTATTTTCTAGAGGTTTATTATTTATCCCAGCCAAAAATTTTAACATTGCACAGACATTAATTGATATCAGACATTTTGTTAGGAAGTTGAATTTAAATGTGCTATTTAAGTCTGTTGAATATGTAAGTAATCCTTTGCCCATTTCAAGCATGTTCAACCCACCCCTGCACCCTGCGTTAGCAATGTTTGATAAAATGTGTGAAATAGATGTTAGAAATATGCACAGAAATGCACACTCACTTAACTTAAGTAAAAGTGAGATGGATGGTCTAAACAAACTTAGAACTAATAGAGATGTGCAGATTATAAAACCAGATAAAGGTGGTGGAATTGTCATTATGGACCTAGATGATTATAACACAAAGATGAGTGATATTCTTTTGAGTGATGCATATATGAAAATCTCTATTAATGAGTTAAATGGCATTTATAACAAAGTAAAAAATGAATTAGTGGACTTCTTTATTGAAGGCTCAATTTCTATAGATGAGTACAATTACCTGACAGTGCATCATCCAAAAACTCCTTGTATATTTGGATTACCAAAACTATACACGAATATGGTTGATCCACCTATGCACCCTATAGTGAATGGGCGTGGTTCTATCACTTATCCCATAGCAAAATAGTTGGATATTAATTTGAAATGTTTTGTTAGTGAAGAAACTATTATTTGTAAGGATTCATGGGATTTTTTAGAAAGGGTTAATAATTTAGAATACAGTGAGACAGGTGTATTCATCACCATTGATGTGAAGTATTTGTACACCTCAATACCCCATGATACTGGTATTGAATGGGTATGTGACTATTTACTGGAAAAAGGAGTATCACAACCAAAAATTAATGTATATGAACAACTATTTGAACTTGTGTTGAAAAATAACTGTATATTTTTTAATGGTGAATTCTTTAGCCAAGCAGTTGGTGTTGCTATGGGTTCTCCATGGGGCGGTTTGTATTTTAATTTGGTGATGCTACAATGGGAGAAAAAGTTTGTTATTAATTCAGTTTATTATCAACATTGTAAAATGTATGTGAGATTTTTGAATGATATTTTTATGTTTTGGGATGGACCAAGTGAGATGATTAATGAATTTTTAACTCACATGAATAATTCAACAGCCTTTTTAAGGTTCACCCATAATATTGATCCCAATGAAATATCTTATTTGGATGTTAAACTGACAAAAAATACAGTCTTAAGGAATTTTGAGTCATATATTTATAGGAAGGAAACGTATTCAAACAGTTTTTTACATTTTGACAGTAGCCATCCCTTCAAACAAAAAAGAGCAGTTGTTAAGGGGCATTTTCTTAGAGCTGCTCGAATGGTGTCCAGTTTCAACTCTTTCTTGGATGAATGTGAACCGTTGAAAGATATGTTTCTTAAAAGAGAATATCCATTGGACTTAATCAACAACTTAATGTTGGAAGTAGTTAATAAGAGAGAGAGAGGGTTTTATCATGCTATACTGAATTCGGAGATGGTGCACTCTGGCAATGAAGGTAACAGGCATATGGTTTTAAATTTGAATGTTGGTTCTGTTAATACAGACAGCAATGTTAATGTGAATGTTATGATACCTGTTGAACAAGTGCAAGCAAATGGAAAGTTTCGTTCAGCTTTTATCACTTCATATAATCTTGATAGTAAAGAGACTTTTAGGATTTTGTTTAAAAATTGGATAATTTTGACCTCAAGTAATGACATTAGACAATGCATAAGTGAGAAGCCTATTGTGGTATATAGAAAGGGACAAACCTTAAAGAACATATTTGAAAGGAGTTACCAGATTCGGAATGGGGCCCATATGAAGAAATGTGGGGCATGCAATTATTGCCAATATATTAAGGAAGGGTCGAAATTTAACATAAATGGTATAAAGGTCTCTTTACAAAAAAAGTGCAGCTGTTACACTGAGAAAGTGGTTTATTGTGCTTTCTAATCCAAATGTGTTTGTTTTTATATTGGAAAGACAGAAAGTAAACTTAAAAAACGTATTTATGAGCATTTGAGGGATGTCAGACTGCAAAAAGAAACCAATGCCCTTGCAAAACATTGCATGGAATGGCCTGGATATGACTTTAAATTCACTGTTATTGAAGTTATTGAACTAGAGCCAAGAGGTGGACCTTGGACTTTATATTTGGAGAGAAGTGAGGCCTTATGGCAGTTGAGAACAAATGCAACTCAATGGCCAGGCTTAAATGAATCTGTTGCAATTACTTGCTTTTTAAGATTAAAAGCATTAGACAGATGATGCTTTTAAAGAAATGTTCTTGTAATTCTTAATAGTTGAAACATATGCATTATTTTTATGTCTTATATGTATACATTGGTGAATTTTATACTGTATCTATTATGTATTTATATATGTATTTATTGACTTATACTATAATATATTGCGGTTATTTGAGGTTTACAACATATAGGAAATGTTGAGTTTTTATTAGATTTTTTAATAATGTATTGTTTTAGTTATGTATTTCTATGTATTATAGTGGGTAATATTTAGGATGATGAATGTTTTATGTGTGGTTATTTCACATTATTAGATGTAAATTGTAGGAATAGTCATTACTCATGAATTATTCATGAACCCTGGATGTCGATTGGTTCAGTAATTAACTTTGTATTATAAATTTACTAGCAGTTGGGGCATGCTCTGTTTTGATAAAGTCTCCAAATGGTTGGAGACGAAAGCGCTTGATTTACTGGATGTACCTGATTTATTTTTATTTGTTAAATTAAAGTTCTCTTTTTTAAGCACTTCTTAGTTGCTTATTTGGAATTTTTTATCTTTCTTCATCTTGTTGCAACCGAGGCCATTTTTTTTGGATTGTGTTCTGTTTTTTGGCCTTTAATAGTAGACTTCCTGTCAGTCCATCAATATGTCTTTGGCTGTGTACTGGTTCGGTGTATGCTTCACAGGCCCAAGTACACTGTCGTTTATCACATTATATCTAGAAATGTGACTGGTAATCATGACATCTTCGTAAAGGTTTCAGTATTTGCCAGGGGTGTCTTTTTTCCTCTAACATTACATCACTATACTGAATGATGTATGAATGATGTATTTACAAAAACAGCAGTAGCACCCCAGAACTGAGTTGGCCTATTGGTGTGCTGCTCTGACTGTAGGTCAGGGGGTCCTGGGTTTAATACATAACTGGGGTGTCTTTTTTCCTCTAACATTACATCACTGTACTGAATGATGTATGAATGATGTATTTACAAAAACAGCAGTAGCACCCCATAACTGAGTTGGCCTACTGGTGTGCTGCTCTGACTGTAGGTCAGGGGGTCCTGGGTTTAATACATAGCAGGGGTGTCTTTTTTCCTCTAACATTACATCACTGTACTGAATGATGTATGAATGATGTATTTACAAAAACAGCAGTAGCACCTCAGAACTGAGTTGGCCTATTGGTTTGCTGCTCTGACTGTAGGTCAGGGGGTCCTGGGTTTAATATATAGCTGGGGTGTCTTTTTTCCTCTAACATTACATCACTGTACTGAATGATGTATGAATGATGTATTTACAAAAACAGCAGTAGCACCCCAGAACTGAGTTGGCCTATTGGTGTGCTGCTCTGACTGTAGGTCAGGTAGTCCTGGGTTTAATACATAGCTGGGGTGTCTTTTTTCCTCTAACATTACATCACTGTACTGAATGATGTATGAATGATGTATTTACAAAAACAGCAGTAGCACCCCAGAACTGAGTTGGCCTATTGGTTTGCTGCTCTGACTGTAGGTCAGTGGGTCCTGGGTTTAATACATAGCTGGGGTGTCTTTTTTCCCTACTGTTACATCACTGAACTGAATGATAGATTTACAAAAACAGCAGGAACTCCTCAGAGCTGAGTTGTACTAGTGGTGTGTTGCTCTGACTATAGTTCAGAGGGTCTGGGTTGGAAACGGGGCAAGCCTGGTTATTTTATTGCAGGGCAGAACAGTGTCTGAATCAAATATGGTGATTAAAGCAGTTTTAAGCTGTTTTAAATGGGTTTGCATGATGCACCTCAATGCTAAGAAGCACATAGTCTTGCTTAAACCCACGCTATTTCCAAAAAAAAAGAAAAGAAAAAAAGGGGTAATAGGAAAGTGATGAAATGGGAGCAACCAGGGGGAAAAACAATATGAAAGGCAGCTAGGTATGTGCAGGATGAGTGTAGGAAAGCACCATAGCTCTCCATTTTTGTGCAGCAACAGCTGTGCATGATGTGGACAATTTGGAATTTGGAGCCTCACACCCCACAGGGAGGGGTGAGGGCAACATAAGTTTGTTGATTAATTGATGGGATAATTGATTCATAGCAGTGTATGTGGGTGTGAAATGAGAGAGCTATATATGGGACAAGATCTGTTTTGGGATAGATGCCCATTTTTTTTAAGGTGAGAGTGGGATGTTGGGGAAAGGTTGTAGATACATCTGGGGAGGTAAGTTGGGTAGGAGAGGTTGCTTTTGCAGACAGACAAGACAGCAGACAGGGGCGGTGTATGACACATAAGGGGGGTAAACACCTTGGATGGGGAGGGTGGTTGAAAATTGGAGGACCAAGTGCCCCCAGATGGCAACAGTGGGACTGAGATCCCCACTCATGGGCAGTCACCACTGCCCCTTCACGGCCCCAAAGGTGGCTGTGCTAGAGGCTGGGTGCCAGGGCCAGCCTGCCCCTCAAGGTGCCCCAGTCTTCCCTCGATCTAGCACAGTTGGTTATCCAAATCCCACTGGATGACCCTGCGCACCATCCCTGAAAACTGATGGCAGGTGACAGGATCCTCTCCACGCCCATGCCCAGGGGGGGGGGGCTGTCTCTTGAGGCAGTTCCATCCAAGGTTGGTGCAGGACCAGCAGAGGAGGCAGCTCCAGGTTGGGTCCCAGACATGCTGAGACCCCAGTGCCATGGCCAGATGAGGTGGGACAGGCTGATCTGCTGGGATTGGCTTACCCAAATGTACTATGGTGTTGATGTTTGTCAAAGTGTATTGGTTAGTCATGAACAAAACATTTCAACGTTAGTTATAACAGCATGCACTGGGTGCTCCAATTAACTCAGAACAATAGAATTGCATAGCATATGGAACAGAGGCATAAATGGAATAACAGTCATTATTGTAACATCATGCCAGTAACAGTTATGGCAAAAGGCCAACAACGGTGGAATTTCAACAAGGTATGTTACTATGGAACCATTGAAATATATAGCCAATAATACAACACAAGGCCCAACATTAGGTTTTAAGAACAACATATGTGGAAATGAAACCATACCCGTAGTATAACAATAATAAATTGTGATGCAGATAAGGGGTGGGAGTGAGAGAAAAACATTCCATTAACAAGTGTATAGGCTATACTTTTCACAACAGTACTGCTCAATACTCTACAGGTCTGCCCTTACTTTACATCTACATGTGCCTTATAGCTTTGTACATACCTCTCAAGCTGTTGACATGGCATGGTATGGGCCAAGCTGTAAGTAATATAGGTACATAATTACAGGAGACTCGTACATGTCAGGGTAACATATATGACTAACAAGGTGTACCATGCACTGATGTTGTGTGAGTGTGTTTCTGGCATACCTCAACTGCATTTATATCTCTCTCCAAGGTTATTGGCAACAGTAATCACTAGCTGTGACAGCATGGCACTTTGGGAGATATGTAAAGTGCACAGTGCATGGAGTATATACCTATCCTGCTGTCATTCATAGGCATGAGGTTGGACTATCAGCACATATTCACAGACGCAGCAGGCATACAGCCGTACCAACAACAGAACATTTAATTTGTCTAATTCATTTGGAATACTAGTGTACTTCATGATGTTTTATTTAATGGAGTCTTATCAACTTGCTAAGCACTGCTATTTACACACTAGCACATATTTACACAGACTATTAGTATACCATTCATACAATTACTACATACATTTATTTACCTGTAAGTCCTGTGGAGAAAATATATTTTCACGCTACGTGACTGTTTCTATAAATAGTCAAGTCTACTTGTCTGTTACTATAAATACATCTTAGTACCAGTCCCTGGATTCAAACCCTGGTCTGTGTGTGGAAAAAATAACAACATATGTACTGCTTATCACACTGAGCTACTGGGTCACTGCTATTTGTGGGTTGACTTATTTGTGCCTAAAGCTCACCTGGTGACAAGGTCTGACCTGGTAATATAAGTAGAATGTCACAGAAGATTGCAGTGACAGTTGAACATACATGCATGAGATTCATGCATGGCAGAGATAGTAGGTGAAGTGTGTATTAATAGTTGGAATGCAGGTGTACACATTTAACCCCTAGTGGATGGGAATATGTGTGATTTGTACAGACCATAATGGGGTGCTGGGTTGTCTACCCAACCCATATACATTTCCAGATGGTACATATGCAGTCTACAACTATTACAGCCTCATACTTGCCTGCATCAACATACCTACATTCAGGAATGTGTATAACTGAAATGCAAAGGTTAGCACAAGACAATCCTGAGAGAAACACACTATAATACCTTACACATTACTATTCAAGGTTCAGATCTTAGTGCAGAACATATATCACATTGCATTCTATATTGTTGTACAGCTCCACATCTACACTTTAGCATAACAGGTTTTTATTGGCCAAACTTCAGTCACTTCATGGTGTCATAGCCATATTTGCTGTAGACCACCTGTAAAACTGTCTTTCTTCAACAACAGACCAGAATACACACAACTGGTTGAAAAAAGCTTTGAGGGTGGTATGACACAGTGGTTTATTTCATTCACAATTCTGACTGCAGTTGTACTGTATATCCTGTAGATGATGAATGAATTTCATTTATTACCTTCACATTTTCAATCACGGTGTACTTTATTACAAGATCTATAGTATAGTATTAATACAGAATATACTTATGTCATTCCTACATACTATTAGTACAGTGTTAGCTTTCTTTCATCAATAGTAGCATGTTTGATGCCTTCATCTGTATTGCACAGTACCTAGCATTACTCACTTATATCACTCTGGGTTTGCATTACTCACTTATATCACTCTGGGTCTAAGAACGCATTCACTGCAATACACTCAGAACAGACTATACCTACTGGCAGTTACCAATGTACTCTTACCTATTTATAGTACTATATATTGCAAGATAGATCTGTACTCACCACACTGTTGGCACATACTTGCTAGGTGCCCTTTGTGGACCTCCAAGTTGTGAGCCTTCTCCTCTGCAGCTGTGGAGGGAAAACACACCATTATGCATACCTGTCTATCAGATATTCATGCTAGAATTTGGTAAAGCAATGGTTCCTATACTTACAAACTTCTGGGGCATTCTGGTCCCAAGCATCTTGGATTCACTGGGCTAAGGCCACCCACTTCCTCTGCTTCAGGTCATCATAATGATGATGTACCTCCTCACCAGTGCAGGGGATTCCAGTAGCAGTGGTGAGGTCACATGCCAAATGGTCAGAGGCCTTGAACTTGTATTCAGAACCATGGTGCTGGCCCAGAAGCAGTCTGTCACCACAGTCTTTGACAAGGAGCCCAACCATGACCATGGACTCTAACATGCTCCAGCACTGTGCCAAAAAGTGCAGTCCCTCTCTGACTCCAGCCATAGCTCCTGCAGTGATAAAACTCTAACAAGTTGCTGTATTCCCACCTGTGCAGCTTAAATAAGGCTATTTTCCCACCCTTTGCTGCCATTGGACCATTTTTAAAAATGTTTAGCAAAGCTTATGGTTGGGAGGGTGGCCTAATGGTTAAGGTGTTTGCCTTATAAACACAAGGTGCAGAGTTTGAGTCTCACAAGGGATAATTGGCTAGGCTTAAAATGGCTCGCAAGGGCAGTTAGCCTAGTACGAACCTATGAACTATGAACTATGAACTTAGCACCACACATACCTGCTAAGCTTAGTTGAGCAGTACTTAAACTGGGATCGCTAAGCAGTGCCTAAACCAGCTAATTAGAGCTGTGTGTTGCTAAGTACTGCTAAAACAGGACCTGTCTGAACATTGCTTGGTCTGGCTTAGCAGTACTTAGCTATGGGCAAACTACACTTTTTTAAAAAAAAGTATTGAAAGTATTTGTTCGTTAATGATAATTTATTATTATGTGTATCTATTTTACGTTATATCCCCTAAACATCACTTCACTACATTATCTGGTAGCATAACTTTAATTTATTGGACCCTTGTGTGTAACTAGGGATTTTATACTGGAGTCTCCACTACATATGGGCTTCAAGTCAAGCTGGACTAACCCGGTTAACAAATTTTAATGCATACATGAAAAAAATAAACATTTGAAAAATTTCTCTATTGCATGTAAAAAGCTGAATGGCCAGTATTTGAACTGTGCATCTACTGCACATGAAGCTATCACTCTAACCATTCAGCTACCAAAGATATAGTGATTATAGCTATACTGTTCTGTATAGCTCTCAGTTAAGTTTAAGCACTGCTGAGTGCCACATCATGCAAACCCGCTCAGCTATGCCTAAACTTGACCTTTTTATTAAAATGAAAAGCATCCGTTTTCTATTTTTTGATGTCTGGCATGTCTTTATTGCTAAGTGTCGTGCTGCGCCACATAAATACAAAATAAAATAAATAAAAAAAATAATGTACAATACATTTTCACATTTAATTTCAGTGCCATACAGCGCTCTGACAGTACAGGGGGGTGTTACAGACACTGTAACACACACCCCTCTGTGAAATTAATAAAACAATGTTAATAAGTGTACGTGGACACTTTAATCTTTTAGTGCTGTATGGCACTTTGACAGAGCAGGGGGGGTGTTATGAACACTGTAACACACCCCCTCTGTCACATAATAAAAAACTATATAAATATGGGATTCCAAGATGGTGGTTGTCTGAGCTGCACCCTATCCACAAAGCTGTCTAACAAAGTTTAGATAATACCAATTCTGCCAATAACTTCCAGCAATAAACGACTTAAAGAAAAGGAAAACCTGCAAGGAACCTTGAGTAACATCAGAATAATTTAGTTTTTCTGCATAAAAAGTATACAGAACGAGGTTACATGTGTAAAATAGAGGCCTCAAGGCTTCAGCACCTCTATAACAGACAGCGACCACGAGGGAAGCAAGAAACCAAATTCGGTGAGGTAAAATGCCAAAAGAAGCTGAAGATATGGAAACTCAAATATCTAAAACTAAGTTCTCAGCAATAACATCCCCTGAAAAAGATGTCACACCTAAAAGGCAAAAAATCTCTAAAGCACAACAGGATTTAAATAAAGATCCCTCTAAACAAAAACCTGAAAACTCCTTCACTAGGAATGATCTGAAGAGTGCCCTCCTTCCTCTACAAACGGCAGTTCAAAACTTCTCGGACCAACTCAGCACATTTGATGGAACTTTAAAACAGATCGCTGAAAGAATGGATTCTGTAGAAGAAAGAATCAAATCAAATGAAATGGACTTAGAACAGCTAAAATCAGAACTCAAAGATAAAGACAAGGCCCTGACAGACATACATTAAAAACTGATTGACCTAGAAGCGAGAAGCAGGAGGAATAATTTAATTATAAGAGGTGTACCGGAGAAATATGATCACAATTAAATGATACCTACAATAAAGCAAATACTCAGTACATTATTACACTCAAAAGAATTTGAATTGGAATGCACTATTGAAAGAGACCATCGAGCTCTTTACAAATCTCAAACCAGCACAAGCCCATGATCTATATACATGAAACTCCTAAATTTCCAAGACATACAAGATGCTCTTTCCTCCTACAAAAAAACAAAAACAATTTATATGGAACAATCACCCTATCTCCATTTCTCAAGACCTCCCAATGGAAATAAAGGAAAATCGCCAGAAACTATCCCCATACTGTGCAGACCTTATCAAAAGGAAGATAAAGTTCCAAATCTGGTTCCCGAATACTCTAACTTTTTACCAGAATGAAGTTAAATACTCCATGGCTCCACCTAAAGAAGCCAATTATATATTCAAGAAATGCTTTGGTAAAATACCTGTTGCATAATTATAATAATTATCACATTATTCTCCTTCAGCTATTTTTCATTCTAGTTCCTCCCAGAGCAGTTGTTAAACTTTTTGATGGATTCCTTCTGCTACTAAATAATTTTCACACCACCTATTGCGTGTTCAAGAACTCCTTTCTGAACTTTTAAAAAATAAAAAAGGAAAAGATTTACACTCAGCTCTGTCCATCAGGCCCCTTCAGTTTGAAGTGAGGTTGCCAATAGGACTCCAAAAAAGTGACAACCGATGGCTCCAATAATCCATAACACAACTCAAACATAGAGTACTGCAATATTCCTGTACTTTGTAGCCGAGAACATAAGGATCACTATGGAGGCACTCCTCTCCTCACACTCTATTACTACCTGGTATCGTAACCCAAAATTTGTGAAGGTTTTGGTCCTAATGTTAAAGCATACAATGAGGTAAGGAACATAGCTGAGGATCTTATGCACAGCGTCTTCATCTCGCAGGTATGATAGTGCTCTTCTGTATAGCCGTTAACTGGTTGCTGTTCAAGGGAGACCATTTAAGTTCAGTGTGCTCGTGGGTAACTCACTCCTAGCTTGCTTCCCTATTCAAATAAATCAAATCTCCAATTATATGTCTGGTAAGCAATTAGGGTAATACCGGAAAACACTACTCTGCTTGGGCCAATGATCAGCTGAGGTTTCCTGCCTCTAGCTGTAGCGGATATGTCTGGTGGCATTCTTCAAATAGTCATACCCCTCTCTACACCTGCGGACTCAATCTGACAGATTAGAATGGGTCAGGAGGGGAACGATAATTTAAAATTCTACGAGGAGTCAGCAGATAAGGTTTAGAGATTCTGAGCTTGGATTAGAGCTCAAATGATCTAGCATAATGTCAGTATGTATGCTCTCTACATTATAATTTATTTCTAATGAGATGAGTGTGGATCTGCTTACTTTCTGGCACTCTGGTCCATTTTTGACTAGAATCAGAAGGCTTGCGTCCTGCATATATAGGGCTAACAAGGAAATTTGCCCTGGTGCTCCAGGGTTGTATAACACCACAAACTTGATTTAACTATCTTGCTTGTTATTCCTTATGGTGGTTATAGCTGTTGAGAGAGCACCTGAGCCAGTTCTTGAGCTCAGAGCAAATAGGAGGTTAATTTCAACGAATATTTTGTCCATGTGTAATAAAAGTTAAGTAACTGCTCTAACCAGATAATATGGTATCTGTAATGGGTGGTGGTTCAATGTAATCTGTTGTGCTTTTTTAAAGCTGAGACACTAATGTTTTAACACCATTTTGTTCTTGTTTATCTGTATCTGGGTAAAGTTACACTACTCCTTACTGCATACTTGGCATGATCATAAGCATGTGGTCTGGACTAGTGATAAATTCACATTCATGTATTGTTTGAAAATATTTACATAATCAAACAATATGTCATGTCCTGGATTGTAGAGCTCTCTAACCTTCACCAATTTTAAATCAATAGGAAAATGTAATGACCTGGTAAATGTAATTGCCTTAAGTGTTTGATATGATGATTCATGTGTGCTTGGTTGTTTATTTTAAGCTGTTAAATATATGCATATAACCTGCTTAATATTGTCTGTAACTAATTGTTGAAATATCCTCCTTCTCCTGAACCTTTTTGTAAGGCTTTTTATTCACTCCTTTATTTTTTATACTCTAGATAAAAGATGGTATTTGTTTGTATACCTCTCTAAAATATAATTTATTTATTTAATTATTGTAACATTAAAATCCTATAAATTCTAACACTACCTTAACTTGTCAAAAACTTCACATTAGAGTTTGTTGGATTTGTTAGTAGGGTTCTTGATGATGTCATTTGGAATTAGTTTAATATTGTACATAGTATGTAAATTGAGTTTTGTGTTTGTGCTAGCTAATCGTAGCATTGTTCCCAGAATATGTTCACTTATGGAATTCTTCTTTCTTTCTCTCTCATACCTAGAGTATTTGTGGTTAGGCACAGGGGTTGATTTGAGAGAGTATAGTGCTGCATTATCATTAGTATTACATTGGTATGCAGGTGGTAAAACTATCTTAAGCCTCATAATAGTTGCCAGATTACCCTGGTTACCCCAGACTCGCATCCGACTCATATTATGGTATACATAAAATATAGGCATGGGGTGGAAAATTTCTTCATGGAATGTTAGAGGACTCCAAAATAAAAATAAAAGAAACCTATTAATGCACATCCTCTTAAAATCAGACTCGGACATTTGTTTTATTCAAGAAACTCACATGGTTCAAGAGGAATGGGGCAACAAAAAAAAAAAAAGAGGAAATGGGTTAAAGATATAATTTCAGCAGGAAAGAGTTCTAACTCTAAAGGCCTAGCTATTATCATTAAAAACTCATTTACACCTACCATCCTAGACAAGAATGCAGATCATGAAGGAAGGTGGAGTTATTTTACATACTCAACCCCATTACTCCCCAAACCAATATTAGTCCTTAATATATATGGGCCAAGCTCTAGTCAGCATGACTTTATTATGAAGATCTATAACCTCTTACTTAATTTTCCGAAGTTCTATTACACCCTGGGAGGTGACTGGAATTTGGTAATTGATCCGAACCTTGACCGCTCTGCTAGATCTAAATCATACAACACACAAGCCTCACTTGCCCTGACGGATTTAATTTCAGACTTTGGACTGATAGACCCTGTTTCATTTGGGGATAGCATTCATAATAAAAACAACTATACATACTATTCTAGATGTTATAACTCATGGTCCCATATTGATTTTTTTCTAATTTCTGATATATTAACAAACTGGCAAATAAAATACTGTATTGAACCAAGATTTCTTTCAGATCACTCAAAGATTTCTGTATCTATTAATCCTGTATACCAACCCCCTACAATCAATACAGCTTCTAACTGGTCTTTAAATAATAACTTGTTAAAATAATTCCTCAATTACTGACGAAATTGCGCTAGCTTTAAAAAAGCTCAATACTGACCCCCCGCAACACAGATATTCATTATGACATCCAATGGGAGGCATGCAAAACTGTGATCAGAGGTCTTTTTATACAAAAATCCACATATCTTAAAAAACTAAGGAAAGAGAAAGAAAACCGGCTGATATTTGAAATTATGGATTTAGATGACAGGATCCAAATCAACCACTCCCCAGCCTTGGAAAAAGAATTGTTAGACAAACAAAAGGAATTATTTGACCTGCACCATTCCAATTACTCACTGCAAGAACTTAGGTATGTAACAAAGTATTCTGAATGGATTCAAACTTCTTCCAAAGTTCTAGCCAGACTAATTGAGAATAAACAAAGATCACCCAGGATTAACCTTATCTACCACCAGAACACACTTTACAAATCAGACTCACAAATTATCCAACTATTTCATCAACTTTACTCTGATATCTATGCAAACAAAAATCAATAAACCCCAAGTCCAGTGATAAATGATTATCTTAACAACATCACTTTTCCAAAACTTAATGAAGAACAGAAGATCTTACTGGCCCCTATTACCCTACAAGAAGTCCTATATAGCATTGATAATTTTAAAACAGGGAAAGCTCCTGGGCCCGATGGCTATTCCTCTGACTTTTACAAAACCTTTAAAGCGGTACTAGCTCCGATCCTGCTTAATCTTTTCAACTACATCTCACTTAATGGAATAGCAGACCTTTATCTCAACCATTCAAAGACTATATTGCTCCCCAAAAACAACTTGGATAAATCAAATGTGAATAATTATAGGCCAATTTCTTTAATGAATGTTGCCATCAACATTTTTTCCTCCTTGTTAGCTGTAAGAATTAAAAAAGTAATCACTTCCTTGATCTCCAAAGAGCAAGCAGGCTTTATGTCTCAAAGACATACATGGGACAATACACTGACATTAGAATCTATGATTGGACTTTTGAAAAATGATAAATGTCCTAGATATGCAATGATTCTGGACGCTTCAAAGGCATTTGATAGGGATCAACTGGAATTTTTTATTCACAGTCTTATTCTACTTTGATATCCCCTCTAATTTTATTAATATAATCAAAATTTTGTATAACAGTTCATATATGTGTATATATATAAATAAGAAAGCCTCAAAGCCAATAAAAATTTAAAACGGGACCCGACAAGGGTGCCCCCTTTCACCCATTCTTTTCAATCTATACCTTGAACCACTATTTCTTTCCATTAAACAATCAACCTACCATTCAATTCCTGAAATACTAAACACGAATATAAGTCTGACTGCATTTGCCAATAACTTGAATGTCTACTTTGAACACCCTCTGACTGATTATAAAAAATATTGGCTACTATAAACACATTTGCTCATATCTCTGATTATAAAATCAATCTTAATAAATCATCCACATTCCCGGTCAATCCAGCAGCTCACAAAGAAGATCTCTTTCCTGTCTCTCCTTTTAATATGTCCTACACTTGCAAATACCTAGGAGTATACTATGACCACTCTTTCTCTTCTACAATATTTTCTAATGTTTCCAAACTATGATCAACACTATCCCAAGACCTAAACAGGTGGCCGCAGTTGAAACTGACCCTACTATCTAAAGCATATATTATTAAAATTAATATCCTCTCAAAGTTCCTTTTTCACTTATACACATCTCTCTCCTTCATCCCCAAATAATTTTCATTAAAATTCACAAAGCCTTTGCAAAATGTATCTGGCATCCAAAATCAGTTAGAGTATCATATCAGAAACTCATCTTACCGAAATCTAAAGGAGGTCTTAGTATGCCAAGCTTACATCTCTACTGTACTATTTTGCAAGCCAACAGATTAATGGCTATCATTAATTATTTTCCATCTAAACATACATGGACTCCCCTGTGGGTTAAAATGTGGTACAATCATATTATGGGTAACAACTTAAATCCCAAGGCTCTCCCCTTTTTAGACCTAGTAACACTTAGGAAATTAAAATTACACAACATCCTGAAATGTAAAATCAATTCCTTCCAAAAGATCTTTAAATCCCTGAAGCCAGATAAAGCTATCCTCCTAGTCCAGCCCAGTTATCTAAACCCACATACCAAATTAAATAATAATATGATCAACCTTGGTGACTTTCCTTTAATAAAAGACTACTCTCTTTGGGACATCCACAAACATAAAGCTCTTTCACCATTAGAATTAAGAGGCACCTTAAAAATATCTAAGAAATACATTATAATCCTGTGTCAAATCAGGGAGTTTATTACATCTCTAATTCAAGACCTCATGATTCCTGACCATGATCTTACACAGGTTTCTAATTTGATTCAGGTCTTATCTGACAATAAGAATATGCTCTCACACTCTTGTAAACTTATAGATACAATCAAGTTTCAAGATAAGTTGGTATATGCTAAATTCTGGGATCAACAAGGGATTATCTTAACAGATAAACAAAAAGTTTCAGTTATTAAATCTACCCTCATAGTTTCCCCTTTCAAAAAGCTCATCTGTACTCAATTCATGTTCAACAACAACTTATACTATATTCCTAGTCATTTAAACAACTTTAATCCTAACATCTCCCCTGCCTGTCCCTGCTGTTCCTTCCCCCAGGCAGATATTTTACATATAATTGGGTTCTGCCACTACTCCCACAGTATTTGGTGCTCTCTAAAGGTGAGACTTGAAAAGATGAGTTACCACAAATCAACTCTCTCTTGGGAAATGGCTGTATTACACATTACTAACTTTGAATTTTCAAAATTAAGATTCCACATCCTAATTACATTGTGTCTTCTAGTTAAATTCTATATCTCCAAAAATTGGTTAGACCACTCTAAATTGACTTTTGAGGGGTTTAAAAATCTGGCTGTTAAATACATTACTTTGCAAAAGCTCATTCGAAAATTTTGGGAGGTCATTTTTGAACTTTTAGCTAACTATCAAAATATTGGATGACATAATATTACTGCTTGCTCTGCTTTCACATACCCCTTCCTCTCCTCACCTAAACACAACTGTTTTCTAAATTCTCCTAATTTTTGAGCCTCAAAACAACTGAACAGGGTTGATTTAGGTACTTAATTGAGGCTTATATACTTTATATGGGCAAAATAACTTACAACCTGCATACTTTCTTTCTTTCCCTTAATATGATTATCCTCATGTTTTGAAATCTCCTCTGTCAGCACTACTGTATATAGTGTAGATAGTTATTATTATTCAATGATACCTGCTGTTTTAATGTATGGTTGTAACCACAATTATCTTTGCATTGTATTATCTCTTATAGCAAAATCAATAAAAATTATATTTGAAAAAAATATATATAAATAAGTGTCCGAAGACACTTTAATCTTTTAGTGCTGTATGGCACTTTGACAGTGCAGGGGGTGTGTTACACATCTCCGAGCACTGTAACACACCCCCTACACTGATTCAGTAACCGTGTACATGGCTCTCCCTCAGCAGCGCACCTTCAGGCTGCCGAGGGGGAAATGGAAACACGGCCACTATACACTCCGTGTAGGGCTTGTACTATTACTACACAGAGTTTATTAAATCTGGGGGTAAGCCATGACTTTAATTCTGAGTGGGAGTGTCTTAGGTTCGTTGATTTGTTTTTTACTTCAAGTCTTCTTATTTGGGAAAAATATCAGTGACATCCAGACAAATGTTTATATAGTACTGTAATTTCTGTGAGCTAGTTGTTCACCTCCTGTTTCAGACTATTTTATAGTGAGTATTATTAAACATTATCTCTCTCTCTCTCTATATATATATATATATATATATGTGTGTGTGTGTGTGTGTGTGTGTGTGTGTGTGTGTGTGTGTGTGTGTGTGTGTGTGTGTGTGTGTGTGTGTGTGTGTGTGTGTGTGTGTGTGTGTGCGTGTGTGCATGTGTATGTGTGTGTGTATGTGTGTTTATAATTTAATTGCAGTTCTTTCTTCCTGTGGAACTCTGATGCAGTTGTTTGAGGTAAGTAGATCCTAGTTTGTAGGAAGATGGTTTATATGCTTAATGTGGTGTGCATCTGTGACTGTAATTTATGAGTTCTCCCTTTTAGCCATATTTCCTTCAAATATATTGATCAGTTTTTGCATATTCCACAAAACAAAGTTACTCCCATCAAATCTTGCTTAATTTTCTTTCACTAAACGAAATAGTTAACATTTTCTATTTACTGGATTAGTTTAGTTACTCTTATTTGGGCGGCCACGGTGGTGCAGTGGTTAGCATTGCCGCCTCACAGCAAGAGGTTCTCCGGTTCGATCCCCGGCTGGGGTGCCTTCTGTGCGGAGTTTGCATGTCCTCCCTGTGGTCGCGTGGGTTTCCTCCGGGTGCTCCGGTTTCCTCCCACATCCCAAAGACATGCTGCAGGTGGATTGGACACTCTAAATTGGCCCTAGGTGTGCGTGTGAGTGTGAGTGTGCCTTCTGTGGAAGGTTGGGCGCCGGGCTGGCAACTCGACACCGTAAAACTCCACTGCCATTCAATGTGCGGACAAGGTGATCCGCTGTGGCGACCCCTGACCGGGAAAAAGCCGAAAGAAGAAGAAGAAGAAGAAGTTTAGTTACTCTTATTTACATACACTCAGATTAAGTAGTCAATTAGCACTGTAAGTTATAAATTTTGCTTTCTCTCTCTTACTTTCTGTTTTCTTTTTATTTTGCAGTGCTAAAGTTAATGTTTGAACTTTTTTTTTATAAAACTGAAGTTTATTAAAAATGCAGAAATAAGTCAGATAGACAAGGAAAAGAGCAAATTCTATAACTATTTAAAATTACACCCAACAGACATCTTAAAAATATTCTGCAAACCTAGACCAAGCATAAAGTTCTACTAGCAATTATTTGGGTACTTTGCAACTTAAATTTTACCAATGTGAACAACTCATAAACTTCTTCAACTAAACTAGCCATTTAGTAACAGCCATTTTTTGTGCATGACTGATGTGAGTCATTAGTCTGGTATAATATGAAAATAGCAACTTTAATATTTGACTGCCTTATCCCAAACCTTCATACCATTGTATATTTGACGAATCTTCTGTCTTTCTGGAGAAGAACGTCTGATTTGAAAACAAACAATTATATTATCAAATAAGCCTTTACCTTTTCACAATCATGTTGTAACTTAAAACCTTCCTTGCCAAGAACTTTCACTCTGTGCAGCAATTGCTCAGAGAATTTGAGATGCAGACACTTTTTCTAAACCCGCAGCTCACCAAGATCTTTAATCTTCAGCTTTCAGAGTATCTAACTGGAATCAAATCAGGAATCAAAGAGTGTCATGAAAGACTGATATCATTTTAGAAATAGATCTGAGATTATTTTGTGGTAGACAGAGCTCAGCTTTTCCAGGGTGTCATATAGTTTATGCACATCTCCTGACTGAGCTATTACAGTATCTTTCCAGACCAGTAGGCAATCTGAGATTAAAAGACATTGTTTGTTTTTAACCTTTGCTGTCTTTTCATAAATTTCAAATTCTGATAAGCCCAGACAACCAATAGTTAATGGTAGTGTCAACAAGTCCCAGTTAGTCTATGTTTTTTTTCCTTTCTTGATGAAACAAGTAGCTAGTTTTCTCAGACTGATAAAGAAAGATCTTGAAGGATAAATCAGAAGCCCTTGAGAAAATTTCAAGAGTTAGTGCCTGAATAAACTGACTCGTGGGTTGTATTTTTATCTGGAAGTCCGGGCAAGTTCATTTCCCCATCTTAGTTATCTCGTGTGACTTTGTTCATTATCTCATTGTAAGTAAGAATAAGAAAGGCTTATACTAAATCTTCAAATTTTATAACCAAGTATGCCATTTGATTGGAATGGTTCACAAAGGAAAACTAACTCTATGTAATTTTACTAGGAATATAATTATTCGTCAGTCTCAGTTTTACTAGTATTCAATTTTCATTCTGAATTTTCCACAAAGACTATATCATACATAAAATGTAGGGGAGACTGCTGTTAAGATAATTCAAACATAACATCAAGTCATCTGCATGAAGGGAAACCAGTAAATTGCAACTGTCTAGATTGCATCTCCTTATTTTGGAGCTACACAATGTAATCTCTAGAGATGCCATGTGGTTTGTAAATAGGAAGTGGCAAACTACACCCTATCAAGTGTTTCTCCAAAGGATATTTACGAAGATAACATTGAATCTAGTTTGATTCTAAGGAATGAATTATTTGAAGTTGTAAGTTTAACATGAAGCTCAGGAACAGGTGACTGCTGTTAACAGCTGTAGTATTCTTTTGTTTTTCCTTCAACTCCTTTTAAGGTATATAAGATCTAGTTTATGTCTTCTGATGTTGGCAACTTTTTATTCTTGATGCATCCTCTTATTCCTTTAAATACATCAGTTTGGCTGTACTTTACTAGCAAATATGACTATTTTATCTCACTAATCAGAGAATATGATTTTCATTAATTACCATTAATTTGGATAATTTTGATGTGAATATGATGGATACCGCTTCCTAATCTTTTTAAATGTGATGTATCCCTTCCACCCAAAATGATGTTGCCTGTCATCTTGAATTCTACAGATGTGTGTGTGAGAGAGTTACATGATGTAAACATGATGGACACATGTTCCTGGTATGTTTCCATGTGATGTGCCCTTACCACCTTACATGATGTAACTTGCCATCTTTGATGCCACAAATATGTGAAATTCACTGAATAACTGGAAATATCTTAATCTCTCTCATACTAATGGATGCCTTAACTAACCCTTAATAGTGTTATTGACTGAGACAACGATTTTGTTTAATTTTATATATTCTACACAGAAACTTCTTCTCTTCTGTCACAGACTAAAATAGCACAAAAAAAAAAAAAATTACCATAATTATTCATTAATACTTGATTTCCATGGACCACACAGATATAGCATTTGCATATAGCTTACTGTTTGATATAGGCTGCCTAGGGCCTGAACGAGAAGCCTTTGTTTCCAAGTTGGGCTTGGTTTTCTGGCAGACGTCTTCCCTGTCATAGCTGAAGTATTTTCGGGTTGGACATATTTCTGTTTTGTACAGTCCTGGCTTTATGATACCAGGACCCTCTAACCTCAGCATGTGAGATGGTATCTGTTATTTTAATTGTAAACAGATAGTTTTGGGAGATAGTTAGAGAAGGTGGTGTAAGCAGTGTTAAATTGACTTTAACAACAGCATGTCACACTGACAAACTGTACAGCCGTATATTCGTTTGAAAGATTTAGTGAAACCAGCCAACACTACTGTGAGATTATAAATATTTTCTTTATAACAGACAGAATACTGTCAGACACACTGCAAGTCATCAACTAACTCGAATTACCAAACTATCCACCACAAAAGTCTTTTTATAGTTTCAAAACTTTGCCCATGATAAAAAAAATTATTTTCCTGTATTGAAGCCTTTGTCTGCAACATTATCTTAATCCACAGAAAACCAGCTCTCAGCAGGCTGAAATGTCTTTCACTGATAGGATAGCTGTAACTTTTTCTGCTGTTAGCCATTTCGCTTTAGCTTGAATATCTGTTTAAATTCAACTGCTTATGATATTTCAACAAGCCTCTGTTGTTAATGCCGTTTGTGGCAAAACACTATAATATTTTTGTACCACACTAACACATTCTGTTGTCAGTGCATCCTATACTACTCTAAAAACATATCATACTTTCTGTTTTACACAAGCACATTCTGTTAAGCTAAGCATTTAGAAATACAATGTCATGCCAGCACATTCTTGTTATTTATTCCTGCATTTTTAGGCTATGTATTTTTTATGCTATTTCCCCCCCAAAAAATCACACTGTCAGTATGAGAGACAGCAGTTTTACCAATGCATGCTGTTA
This sequence comes from Protopterus annectens, assembly GCF_019279795.1. NCBI lineage: Eukaryota > Metazoa > Chordata > Ceratodontiformes > Protopteridae > Protopterus > Protopterus annectens. The sequence goes on along the minus strand of NC_056729.1, from coordinate 26,470,845 downwards.
CTGTGAGACCAAATCACATACATGCCATTTCTATGAGGGAAAACCAGTTTTACTTTATATAATTCTATCAAGCAGCTTTCATTGATCCCTCATCATTACTGGAGTTGCCAAGGATTTTACATTGCCAGCCTTGAAAGCAGACTTAGTAATGATCTGAATGATCAAATAAAAATAGTCTGATAGTTCATACATTTGCTTGTCTACTATGCACACATTAAAGATTATGAAATATACATACACACACACACACACACACACACACATATATATATATATATATATATATATATATATATATAGATATATATAGATATATATATATATGTGTATATTTGGGGGGGGATCTTCTTCAATATTTTTCCAAAGAAAGTAAGTTCAGCTAGGTGAATAGAAAGAATAAAAGAAGATTTCTTACAAATAAGCACATATAAGAAGCCCATCAGAAATACCATCACAATTTAAATTCCATGCATACCTCTCAACTGTACATATTTTTTTAAAACTGTCTAGATATTTGCCTCATATTTTTGGCCTATTCCCCATAACAATGTGTGGTTTTCTGGCAAATCGATGAGGACTGAAGTCACTAATAAATATTTACATTTAAGTTTCACACTTCACATCATTCAGAAAATTCATGATAATTCTGGCTACTTTCTAAGTTTATGGGAGCAATATTTAAAATTTTATCCCCAATTTTGGGCCTTTGTCCCCCCATTATTTTTTGCTTTGTCGAAATTTGCTGTGTTTAGAGGTTGAGAGGTATGGTTTAGTGTTATGGCCCAAAACATCTTCCCACCTTTATTACAAAGTTATCTACTATTTAAAGTTAGGTTAAAAATGTTGGAAGAGAGATAAGAAAAAGTGGTTCATGATCCCTGAGCTTAGTAGCTTTTATGAAGCTAAGGGGAAAAATCTAGATGGTTATGACAAACAGTTAGGACAATGTTCAATTACCCCCCTGCCACTTCAGGAAGTACTAAATATATAATTTACATGCAACACACTAGCAACCATTTTAGCTTAATAATCAAGCTAATGTGGCATAATAATGTTCTTTTAATAGTTTTTTTTTTGATTAATTCATTTATTCAGTTGTATTATTTATTCATCACATTTTTTTAAAATGGCAACTGAATCTTCCTTTTTGGTTATAAACTTTGAGAACTTACATGATAAAAGATGCTAAAGATAAAACTGCAAACTAAATATCTGGGGTGTTGTAAATCCAGATCTCATGAGATTTCAAAACTCCAGCAAAGTGGGCACTAAAATTCACTTTTAAATCATTTAATTATTCTTGGTAATAAATTAATCAATGTGCACAGAATGACCAGTTTTTCCAAGGAAGTCAAGTTCTTAAGGCTTAAATAATTAAGGTAATACTCCCTCATTAATATATATATATATATATATATATATATATATATATATATATATATATATATATATATATATATCTACACACACGCACACACACACACACACACACACACACATATATATATATATATATATATATATATATATATATATAAAACATCTACATTAGAACATGTGTACCTGTTTCTGAGTTGTCCCCCAATCCCCATACCATTGTAAGTGCTGTTATGGCACAATGGCTTGCAGTACTCCCTGATGGCTAATGCTTTTCCCCATCCCCACTGACACCTGTACTAGCTGAAGTGCCCCTATGGGAGAAGTGCAGCATGCCTGGTAGATAGTGTTTCCCTCCACCCCACTCCCTGTACTGCTGCTGATGTTGTTAAGCCACAATTGTATTATCTCTAGGGTGGCTAGTGTTCCCCAAACACTGATCCCTGTGCTGCTGTTGGTGTCATTAAGGCACAATTGTAGTATCTTTGGAGGCTAATGTGTCCCCCCACTACTGAATCCCATACTAACATACTTTTCATAGATGGCCTTTTGACCACATTTACTATTGTGACATGATGGGATTGACTGTACTGATATACATGCCTGAGTGATTTCCTGAATTGTTTGGCATGTAGATGCTTTCCTAGAGGTAGCTCCAGAGAGGCAGTATATGACTAATTAGCAAATGCTTCTCCTCAGGCTACCTCATTAGCAAATAGCATAACCCCGTAGTCAGCTCTCTGCAGTGCTGCATGTCTTTGTGCTGGAGTACCATGAAGTACAGTGTTAACACTGTTTCTGAATCCCTGAAAGTTACTGCTATGTGTAGATGAAGGTGTACACATCATGATACCTTCATGAATTCCCCCAATGTGTTTTTACAAGGGGGCATACCCCCTGCACCCCCCATGCATGGAGATTTCATCTTCCTAACCCCTACTAATTAAATATATCATCTCTGGGATTGTGCAACACCAAGAAAAGGGCATAATCCCCAACCCTGGTATTACAGTAATCTTGTACATATATCAACAGCTTTATTGTCAAATAACTTAAGTTATCAATTAATTTGGCAATAAAGGTGTTGAATAAATCACATTTTGACAACATTAAGGGCTCCCTTAGATAGGCAGATAGACAGATTGATAGATCAATCTATCAGTTTACCTATATATATATCTATATATATATCTATATATATATATATATATATATATATATATATATATATATATATATATAGATATATATATATATATATATATATATATATGGATTACCTTTCAAATCTCGAATCCCAGAATGCCAAACATCAGAGTCTTGAGATGAGAATGTCGAAGGCTTACAATCATGAACAGCCGATCTTTCTCAGGGAAAGGAAACTGTTGTCCATCAGGTAAGTTCAACACACTAGCCTATGCAAAAACCAAGCCCCCAACACCCCCCCCCCCCAACTATATATACCAACTTTGGGATAGCACTGCAGTGGGGAAATGGGCATACTTCCACAAGCCAAACAAGTGTTTCCTTTCCCTGTGAAAGATAATCCGTTCATGATTGTAAGCATTTGACATTCTTGTCACTAGATTCTGGTGTTCAATGTTCCGGGATTCAGGATTTGAAAGGGGATATATATATATATATATATATATATATATATATATATATATATATATATATATATATATATATATATATATATATATGTGTGTGTGTGTGTGTGTGTGTGTATGTATATATATATATATATATATATATATATATATATATGTATATATGTATATATATATATATATATATATATATATATATATATATATATATATATATATATATATATATATATATATATTTATTTATTTTTATTTTATTTTACATTTGTTGACCGGGCTATTCTAGCTGGAGATATTTCCATTTTCAGTAGAGGCCCGGGGAGAAAAGCTCCACATACATAATAATAATATATAAAAAAGCAATAAGAGGCAATGCCACATACATTAGGAAGGAATTAATGTAACATTTTAAAGTAAACCATTGGGTTAAAAATGTAGAAGATAACATTTACAACATTTATTGGCAAAGTAGTAATGTAAAGGAAGAGAGAGAAGATAGGTTACAGGCTGATAGTAGAGTATTAGTCAGGGTTGCAGCAAGGGCATAACCATTGAAGTTTTAGGTGATTTTTAAGATTAAGTTTGATGAGGGGAAAAGAGGAAATAGAGGTTAGGTTGGGTGGCAGCATGTTCCATTGCTTACCTGTGGTGGTGGAGAACAAGGAGTCACCAGCTAAGTTGTTAGATTTGGGTATATAAGCTAGGAGTTTATTAGAGGAGCATAGGGAATGAAGATTGTTATAGGGTGTTATAAGATTGTTTAGTGTAGGTGTGTTGTTAGGAAGGTAGAAGATTTTGTGAGCGGTTGTTAGTTGAGAGAATAGCAGCGCATTTTGCAGTTCAAGCCAGTCTAGCTGGTGTAGGTTAATGCAGTGATGGGTTCTGTACAGCTTACCAGTTACAAACCTTGCAATACTGTTGTAGGCTTTGGTAAGTTTGTTGAGATTGTTTTGCTTTAAATTGGTGTAAATGGGAGAAGCATAGAGGAGGGTAGAGAGTAAATGAGAGTGGGCAACAGTAGTTCTTGCTTTTGAGGTGAGGAAGGGTCTTATCCTATACAAGGAGCCTAATTTTCTGTTAACGGACTTAATGGTGTTATTAATATGATTGTCAAAAGTGAGTTTATTGTCTATTGTAACTCCTAATAACTTACAGGTCAGATCAGGTGATATAAGGGTTCCATTACTAGCTAGTATGGAGAAGTGTATGGGAGGGGTTTTGTTGTTGGGAGTAATCAGAAGTAATTTGGTTTTTTTGGCATTCAAGAGTAAGCACCGGTTATTGAACCATGTTTCTACTATGGAGAAGACAGTTTGGCTTAGAGATTTCAGCTCAGGAAGAGACTTTGCACAACAGATGATAGTAGAATCATCAGCATACTGTATGCAGGTGGATTGAGGAATAGCTACATGAAGATCATTTATGAACAGAGAGAAGAGAAGGGGTCCTAGAATAGAGCCTTGAGGAACTCCTAGTAAGACAGGAAGATATGAAGACAAGTGATTTTGCCACAAAACAGCTTGTTTTCGGTTGCTGAGGTAAGACTTGAACCAAAGGATAGAATTAGAATCCAGAGAGAGGGATTGTAGGGTATTTATAAGTAGGAGTGATTGACCATATCAAAGGCTTTTGACAGGTCAATGAAGAGTGCAGATGAGAGGTAGTTATTGTTCCGGTTGGTGTTAATAGTACTGGTGAAAGATAGAAGGGCAGTGGTGGTGCTGTGAAAGGGTCTAAAGCCATGTTGGCAGCTGGCCAGGATGTTATTTTTAGTAAGGTAGTCTATTAGCTGATGATGGATACATTTCTCCATGATCTTAGCTAGGGGTGAGAGTAGTGCTATGGGCCTATAGTTGGAGTACTCATTAGAGTTGCCTCCTTTATGTAAGGGAATGATGTGTGAGATTTTCCAAAGATTGGGGATAGTGCTTTCAGAGATGGTACGGTTAATGAGAATAGCTACAGGATGAGCAATTGCTCTGGATGCAAGTTGCAGGTATTCGGCTGGAAGGTTGTCATCAGAGGGTGTACAGGGTTTTAGCTTGTGAATTAGTTTCTGGATAAAGGAGATTGAGATGGGTTTTATCTTGAAAGTCGGAAGATTTTCATGCTGGGAATTAGGTAGGTTAGTGTTTGTAGAAGTTAGCTGTGTGGACAGGGTTTGAATGGTCTCTGTAAAATAGGTATTGAAGGCATTGGCAATTTCTAGATTGTTTTTGTTATCTGACTCTAGGGGTGGAGGGGTACTAGAGTGGCCGGGCTGAAGAAGGTTATTAATGGCAGACCAAAATTTTTGTGGATTCATAGTGTGAGACTGTTGAAGTTTACTGTAATAGGCTTGTTTGTCAGAGAGTATGGCTTTTTTAGTAGTATTACGTAATTGTCTAAAGTTTAGGTGTTCTGAGACATCTCTAGTTGCTCTCCATTTAGCCCATGATTTGTTTCTTATAAGTATTTTTTGTTTTGTGTCTTTTGAGAGCCAGGGAGCAGATTTGAACTTTATCCTAATAGATCTTTTGGGTGCATGGGTATCTAGTATTGTTAAGAATTTTTGGTTAAAGTAGCTGACAGCTTCATCTAGTGGGAGGATTTTTAGGGGGTTCCAGTTGCAGGCATTTAGTTCCATTTGAAATAAGTCAGGATTAAAATGTTTCTTAGTTCTGGCAGTAATAAACTTGGGAGGTTTGTTTATGTCATTTTTGTGCCTGATGATATACGTGGGCAAATGGTCGCTGATATCATCTGGCAGGGTTCCTACTTGATAGTTTTCTCTTTGTTTATTGACTAGAATCCAGTCTAGGATGGTCTCTTTGTTGTTGGGTTTGTTGATTCTAGTAGTGGAGGTAATAGTTTGTTTAAAGTTATGTAGGTTGATATAAGAAGAGGGATTATTATTGTTGATACTATACCAGTCAGTGTTGAGGTCTCCTAGAATAATAGTTTCTTGTGGGTATGTTGAGGAAATCCAGGACAGGGTATCTTCTATATTAGTAATGTTGTGGCCAGGGGGTAGGTAGATGCAGAATATATATATAGCTTTGTTGGAGTTGATTTGAAATTTAGAGATCAAGATTTCAGCTGAGTTATCTTGGGTTGGGTTATGGGGTATAGAGGATATAAGAAGATTGTTTTTAAAGAGTAAGGCCACTCCACCTCCTTTACGTTTTAATCTGTCATTTCTTAGTATGTTATATCCTGGTGGGGTAATTTCATTGTCAGAGGTCGTAGGTTTTAACCAAGTTTCTGTGAGGCAGAAAATATCAAATGAGTAAGTACTGAGAAGGGCATGGAGATGAGTTATTTTATTATTTAAGCTTCGAATGTTAAGATGTCCAATTTTTAAGGAGTTAGGAAAATTAAGTAGTGTATCAGGGGAGTTGGGTGGAGAATGTGTAGTAGAAGAAAAGTTAGGTTTAGGTGGGCCAGGGTTAGGGTGGATGTCACCAGCTTGTAAGGAGGAATATTTGAGAGCAAGTATGTGGCTGTGATTAAGGATGGGTAGGATTTTTAATTTTTTTGCTACATGGTGATTCAGTTTTATGGGAGTAAGTCTGTGATATTTAGCTTGTAGGTAGTTGGAGGTGGAGGTGATATTGATGTGGGCTTGGGCTAGTGAGTTGTTAAGGGTAAGTGTTTGTTTTTGTGAGTAGTTATGCAGGTAGAGGTTTTTTATTTCAAATAAGGTGATTAGGTAAGTGGTGGTAAGGAGTACTGCAAATGAAGTTAAGAGTATAGCCATTTGTAGGGTGTGTCTGGAAATAGTTATCATGATTCAATGTGAGTAGAGTAGATTTGGAGCTAGTATATAAATAGGCAAGATATCAAAAGTAGAGAGACTTGGTGTGAGGTTATGTCAAAGTGCCTGAGGTGGAGAAGAGTATAGAGCAGGTGACCCTGTGGAGGGAAAGAGAGTATTTGAGAGCAGCTGTTGGGATTCTATGTGAATTGGTAAAGGTTAGTTTATGAGGTAGAGTATAGTAGAGATTGGAGAGTAGGAAGTGAAAAGCTGTGATAATTTAGGTTAGTGGAAGTGGTAAAGAGTGTAGATGTAAGAGGAATGTAAGAGATAGGAAGTAATATTGGGTAGGGTAAGAACTAAGACTGTAGTGGAGTGAGTATAAGACCTACAGTGGAAATGTGAGGGTGGAGTAAGCTATTGCTGGATGGGTGTGTTAGGATAAGAGTAAATGGTGTCAAGTTATAATTGGGTGTTAGATGAGAGGGGTGTGGTCATAGAAGTATAAAGGTAGGACCAGTAGGGGTGGGTGGGAATTGGGGGTAGGGTAGGGGAGCGGAGTGAGCCCGCAGGGCGAACGGAGCGGGTAGAAACAGAGAAAGAAGAGAGCAGGAGTGAAAACAATCAGTCAAGATATAAGAGAGACTAAGTAGTATAGTTTGGAAGGGTGAGTTAGTGAAATCTGGGGAGAGAGTAAAGGGATACTCTGAGTTACAATTCTGGAGGGCAAAACAAACTGCAAGGGGAAGTCTGTACCTAAAAGAATATAGTAGTATTACAGTCTGAAAGAGCTAACAGTTGGTACAGAATTGGACAGTAGAAAACTAGAGCGTTGGATGCTGGGAAGCCGCTGGCAGACACGAGGCAGGGCCTTATCCTAGACCACATACAAACACCACACAAAAGTTTGCAAGATAGAGGTGTAAATACATACAGCAGTTTTTAGGCAGACTTTAAGTGTGCTTCAGAAGGTTTGTTAGGGTCCAAAAACGCCGTGATAGCTTCAGAAGTTGGGAATTTCACAGGGCAGGAACCACACCAGGTGAGCAAAGGCACACACACAGCAACAGAGGGACAGGCTGATATCTAAGGATTAAAAAGGTAAAACTGTTAGGTGCTAGATTAAATATTAACTATGTAGGTTTAAATGTAGTTTTATAGTAGGAATGTAACAGTTGGAGAAAGAAAGGAGCAAAAAGCGAAAAGAAGGGAGACAGCTTGAGTAGGCTTATCCAGGAAAGTGCAAGAGAGGAGAGTAGGAGTATAGAGGGAGACTAAGAGAGGTGGAAAGCGGAGTGGTAGTGGAGAAAGGAATAGAAAGAAAGAATATGTAGGATATAGCAGGAGGAGAGAAAATCAGAAATGTAGGCTCAAATAACCCTAGATAGACATTGTGTTAAAGTGCAAGTTGGAAATCAATATAGCTGAGTAATTAAAAAGTAAGGTAACAAGCTACAATATATCCAAGAAGGCAGCAAGTAATTCAAGCAAATTACAATCTTATAGTGAGGGTTAAACCTCAGCATTAACAACTAATGTAGCTAGGTAATGGTTATAATTTAAAAACCATGCTCAAGGTTATCACAAGTAAAAACCGGCTTCAATTCAGGTCACAGTGGCTAACATAATACAAGCCGCATTTACAGTTTTACATGAGGTAACAACCTGGTAAAAAATACAAAGTTATATAACATAACAGGAGAATGTATAACTGGATCAAGAAAATGCAATAGTAGTACAGGTAGTATAAGGCTGTCGCTACCTTGTAAAGCTCAGTTTACCACTTGAATGCAAATCGGGAAAGACAGGAATTCATGTATCGCAATGGAAACAAAAAAAGTAGCGACTGCAATTGTAACCATAATCCCAGTATGTTATCACATGTAGTTCATGATAATCACCAGAAAAAACTAGTGTTAAGGTAATATATACATGTGTGTGTGTGTGTGTGTGTGTGTATATATATATATATATATATATATATATATATATATATATATATATATATTTATATGTATGCATGTATGTGTATGGGTCTACTTTACATAGACGAACCACACTTTGCCAAAACTCTTTTCATAGAAACGAAAAGAGCAAACATTCAAACCAGTGAAAAATTCCACAGGGAAAGGAAGCAGTTGGCATATATTAGGAAACTGCACTCTTCCCCGCTGTAATGCAGCCTTGGAGTTGGTATATATATAGTTCAGGGGTGTGGGGGGCATAGTCCCCCCATCTGGGTGGTTTTGACATACTGCGGTGTGTGTTTCATTCATAAGGTGACCAAGTTCTTCCTTTCTCTGTGGTATTTTTCATTGATTTGAAAGTTCACTTTATTGAATTATTTTCCTCCTGCAAAAAGAGTTTTGGCAAAGTGTGGTTCGATTATATGACATAGACCCATGTGTATACATACATGTTTTATATATGTATTCTAGATATATATGTGTTCATGGGTGTGCATGCATATATGCCAGTACTTTTTGTCAACTACTTTTTTGGCCAACTCTTGATGGTTCTCAAATTGTCAAACATTACTGTAGTGCAAGAACAGTGACAGTGGGGTTTAGGGATTTTATCCTTTTTCCCACTGTTGTTTTACCTCAGAATTGCTATATGTAATTAGGAGGGAGAAGGGGAGCTTATTCCTCTACAAAAAAAAGAAGAAAGGAAAGAATTTCTTTAATTTAGGTTCATAATTTTGTAAGTTTGACTAAATATTAAGCCTGCTTCCTAATCCTCCTCCTGTGATTCAGCTTTCTTTTTTACTTTTTTACTCCAACTTTCTTTCTTTCATCTTTGTATTATTTCCATCTTATATTATCATGCACTCGCTGCTTTTTTGTAGCCATATAGGTTCATAGGTTCATAGGTAGGTACTAGGCTATCGGCCCAAGGACCTATGTACGCCTAGCCAACAAGGTTCCCTGGCTTACTCCACCCAAGAAAGTTATTTCCCTGTGCCACTGTCGAGCAGAGACACAGAAGTGATCCCTGTTTTGTTTTATTGTGTTTTGTTTTTTCTCTTACCTACTCTAAATGCCCTGCTCTCTCTTCTAACCTGCATGGTTCTGCTATATTAAGTTTTTTACTTCTCTAAACTGATATCATTCCATATCCATCCTGATACTCTGACATCTATGAGTTTACTGACACGTGCTTTATTTACACAACATTACAACTTCTGTACTCTTCAGCTCTCACTAGAAGGTACACTATACAATTACTCACCATCCCTACCTCCCCAAAAGTTCATATCAACTTGTTGATGTCCATATTACTGAATCCTATTAATATGAAAAAGATCCACTGAAAGCTTTTTTTGATGAACTGAACTGAAAGCAATTTTCTGAGAGTGCAAGCCTCCCCCATTCCCTAACTCATATACAGTAAATGCATGATCACACAACAGTGGGAAGGGGCAGCCATTTTCAATGTACAGTTTCACCAGATTAGGATTTTCTGTTAATACCATTTACCATCTGTCAGGTCCTCCCTCCCACCCTCTTCATCATGTCTTATGTTTTGCAGAGATTTTGTAAGTATAATCATGTTAAATTGCTCATCTGTTTATTTGTCAGTTTACCAGAGTTGTTTCTTACCTTTACTAAACTCCTGTAATAGACGTTTCAAGTAGCTGTGACTTAACCGGTAATGTCTACCATTTTCAGACATACAGTAGATATAAATTAATTTTATTAGGCATTTATAGCCTTACAAATCTACACTTTTAAAAGTACATAACATCCATTTTTCTATATACATGTTAGATTTAGTTGTATCTGTTCAATTCTGTTGAATGCAAAGTTGCAAAGAGCAAATGTTTTTACCACTTACAGTAGATATAAAAAGTTTACACACCCCTGTTAAAATGCCAGGTTTTTGTGATATAAAAAATGAGACCACAATAAATCATTTCAAAACTTTTCCCACCTTTAATGTGACCTATAACCTATACAATTCAATTGAAAAGCAAACAAATCTGTTAGCGGAAAAATATAAAATATAAAAAATAAAAAAGTACAATTGTCTGGTTGCATAAGAGTGCCCTTGAGCATTTCACTTAACCAAACAGTGTGGGGAGGCAACTGAGAATTTGGGCTAGGTGCCTCAATGGTCACCTGGACTGCAAGCATTGTTCCTACCTATAAATCACAGACAGTGTGAATGGTCACACCTCATTCACACAATAAATATGAATACCACCCTCTGTGTGGACATCAGTCTTGAGCTGAGTTTTACTTTAGAGTTTTCTATCAGTTTGCTTTCAGTACCTTTGCTGACACCAAAACTTCTTTTGCCCATTGTTGTTGGATCAAGTCTCTGGTAAAACACAGAATCCCTTTTGCTGTTTAACAATAACCAAATTCAATCACATTTCATAGAATAATTGATTACGTAATATTTTTAAATACAACTTTAGATTTTCAGGGAAATAATTCAGTTTTAAGTGATACAGCATTAACTAATAAGCATTTTACTAATGTTTGCAGCTTGTCAATATTCTTGGGATCACTTTGTAGCACTCTTTTTCTTATACTACTAGTCATTGCTCCTTAAAATCTGTCTACTGATAGAATTTCTAACATTTCATTTTATTGTTAACAGGATTGAGCCACATCTTTATAATGCATTTAAGATACAGATCTGAGTGCATACAAAACATGTTTGTCAGCATTAGAAGTCCAGTTGTGGAATTTAACAGCTTACACTTCAGAAGATAGCATTGCCCTAGCTAGTAATTTCCTTTTATGTTTTCTTAGTCTGTGTAAGCAGTCTCCTTCATGTCTATATAGGTTTTGAATGCATCTTCATAGGTTTGTAGGGCCATACTAGGTGAATGACCAACTGGGTCTTTACAGGCCTACCCGTGCAACCCAACACAGTTTTGTCTGAGTTCCTTGGACAGCTATATGATGGAGTATGTAGGTAAAAAGGTAGATAAGGGTTATATGTGTGGGGGTTATGTTAGTTGGGTATTAATTTATTTACTGTCCATTACAGATATGGGTGCTAGGCCAGGGGTGAATTTGCAATTTCCCATTCAATCATCAAGGTTTCTTTTGAACAGGGTCAGGGATGAACTCTACTTCATGTAGATGGAGAGCTTATTCCATAGGGCGGGAATCCTTTGAGACACATATCAGTCTTTCCAGCAGGTTCTATTTATGTTGCTGACAAAGTTCATGTCCTTAGAGCCAGTGTTTCCGGTGGAGTTTATCTCGCAGATCTGCAAAAGATCCATCAGAGATGGATCCAATGATGCCTTATATGCCAGGCACAGATTGCCTCTCAGTAACTTGTAGGAGACTAAGTACAGAGATAGGACATTAAGGTGATCTGTGTAGAACAGAGTATTCATACCCTGGATTCTTCTGGTGAGGAACCTTTGAGGGCATTCCAACTGCTGCAAGTGAATGGCTAGGTACATGCCAAAGGGGACATTGTATTCAACAATGGATTTGATAAGAGCCGAGTAGAGTGGTACTATTACTTACTTGGAATCGGATGCCATACATTTGCTTATTAGTTGGTGACAGAGAATGATTTTCTTCCTATCCTGGCTATGTGTTGGTCGAAGACCAGATTACTGTCTACATATGTTCTCAGATCCCTAACTATTGGGTCAACTCTTAGGGATGTTTTATCGATGAAGTAATTAGCTTGGGTGGATGCTTTCCCAAAGGGCACTTTAATGCATTCCTTTGCATTGAGCTTGGATCCTTGGCTTTCACATAAGGCTTTTCTTTGTATTAGACCTTCTTGTAGAATGTTAGTGCCATTGTGGGAATCTATGATAGCTCCCAGTTTGCAGTCATCTGCGAACTTGGTGAGCCAGAGGCCTTTGAAATTAGCATTGACTTCCTAGAAGTAGATACCAAACAAGAGTGAGCCCAACACAGAGGTTTGGGATATTCTGCTGCTGACTGGTCTCTTGGTGGAGGTGGTCTTGCTGATCCTGACTTCTTGGGTCCTATCTGTCAGCCAGCTGACAATCCAGTGAGATATGTAGGGTTTCAATAATCAAATGTCTTGGCCAGGTCAAGGTAGGTAGTATGCACCATTTTCCACTTATCCATAGCCAAAGTGAGCCTCTCGAAGAAGTTTACCAGGTTAAGTAGACAAGACCATCCCTTAACAAAGCCAAACTTAAATGGGTGCAGTATCTGTAGGTTGTAAATGTCTTTGTTGATTATTTCCATAGTAATTCGCTCCTTGGCTATGTATATTAGACTTGTCAGACTGATAGGTCTGTAGTTTCCAGGGTCAGTTGATGGTCCACCCTTATAAAGAGGCATAACTGTTACAATCCTCTATTTACCTGGCACATAAATTGTTTTGAGGCTGCAGTTTAAGAGTGCCTCAAGTGGTCCTGCCAGGTCATGTTTTAGGCTATTTAGGAGGCAACCTGGGGGAAATTATGGGGGCCCACTTTAGCAGTGTTTTTGGCCTTAGCACATCCCAGACCTGCTCCCTGTTGATAAGTTGGGGGGAACATGCCAGGGGTAGCAGGGAGGGATTGGGGAAGTGAAGTTAGTGCTAAATATGTCATCCATAAGACTTGCTGTGACCCCCTGGTAAGTTAATGTGCCATTTACCACCAGTATGCACACTATCGAGTATTACTTTTAAGATTCCTGGCATAGCTGAAGAAGGCCTTGTGATTGTCCTTAGCCTGGGTGGCTATCCTGACTTTGTAATTGGCCTTGCTGGGCTTTATTAGACCTCTTAGTTTCTTATTTAGCTGAATTGGAGAACTCTTGTCTCTATGAGAGTTGTTCTTTCCGATTTGTGCCATGACTTTTTTTTTCTTTTGTTATACAGCCTAAGGTAAGGTTTCCTTCAGTGTGGTTTGTTTTTGGTGTTAGATCTGGGCTTATTTCTGGTAGGTATGGCAGCCTCACTGCAGTCATTTACATGTTTATGTAGGATTTCTGTAAATAATTCTGCATTGGTAGTTGTGTTATTGGGGTTTGGCGGAGCTATGAATTTTTACAAACCATCTCTTAATAGGATATTGTTTGCTTTAGTATAGTTCCTAACTATTACAGGTTTAGTTGGGTTTGCTGGGTTGAAATTTATTTCAAGGGAGACAGGTTTGTGGTTCAACTTAGATTCATAGATTCTAGGTGTTTACTAGGCTAATGACCAGAAGGGACTTTTTAAGCCTAGCCATGCATCCCAAATGTCTGCAAATTCTGGTACCCTTGATATGTGTAAGCAGGGGCTTGGGAGATTAAACATTTACAAGCAGGGGCCTGGAAGATGAACCATTTACAGGCTGCCTGTGTCCATTAGAGACATAGGTGCCAAATCAGAGATGAATTTCCTGTTCCCCATCCAATTGTCCAAGTTACACTTGAATTGGGTTAAGTAGAAACTCTGATTCACATGGATGGAGAGCCTGTTTCCAGGTCTCATTTATATCGCATGCAAGGTTTAAGTCTTCAGAATGGGTAATTCTTGTGCTGTTTGTTTTGTGGACATGCAGAAGGTCCATCAAAGTGGGATCTGACAGTGCCCTGTATGCCAGGCATAGATCTCCCCTCAACAGCCTGTAGAAGACATAATACAAGGATAGGACCTTGAGGCAGTCTGCATAGGACAAGCTACTTATGCCCTGTATTCCTTTAGTGAGGAACCTTTGTGGATTTATTTATTTATTTTTTATTTGACATTTGTTAACTGGGTTGGTCCAATTGGGCCAGAGGCCCATTTTCAGTGGAGATGCGAGGAGAAAAGCTCCAGAGTACTTAAACAATAAATAATTAAAACTGGCAGTAAAATATAATGCTTTTATACATACGCTGGATATAAAAGGTGTACACACCCCTGTTAAAATGCCAGGTTTTTGGGATAAAAAATGAGACCAGAATAAATCATTTCAAAACTTTTCCCACCTTTAATGTGACCTATAACCTGTACAATTCAATTGAAAAACAAACAAATCTGTTAGGGGAAAAATATAAAAAATAAAAAACGTACAATAAGCAGGTTGTATAAATGTGCACACCCTCAAACTAATACTTTGTTGAAGCACCTTTTGATTTAATTACAGCATTCAGTCTTCTTGGGTCACAACCTGCCATCAATTAAAGAGACTTTGATTAACCCCAAATAAAGTTCAGCTATCCTAGTAAGATTTTCCTGACATTTACTCAGTTGCCTGCTATAGCAAAAGCTATAGTTCGCAGAGAGCTTACAAAGGGCTCTCATTGTTGAAAGGTGTCAGTCAGGAAAAGGGTACAAAAAAATTTCCACAGCATTGAATGTACCATGGAACACAGTGAAGACAGTCATCAAAAAGTGGAGAAAATATGGGACAATAGTGATGTGGAGGAGAAGAGGGGGAAGGCATGCCCGAAGGCAGGTAAAGGCTAGGACTGTGATAGTGTGGGTCAGAACTTTGAATGTTGGCAGTATGACTGGTATAGGGAGAGAGCTAGCTGATATGATGGACCGAAGGAAGGTTGGTATATTGTGTGTGCAAAAGACCAGATGGAAGGGGAGCAAGGCTAGGTGTATCGGAGGTGGTTTCAAATTGTTTTATCATGGTGTGGATGGGAGGAGAAATGGTGTAGGCATTATCCTGAAGGAACAGTATGCTAAGAGTATTTTGGAGGTGAAAAGAGTGTCAGATAGAGTGATGTTTATGAAGCTGGAAATTGATGGTGTAATGATGAATGTTGTTAGTGCATGTGCTCCACAAGCTGGGTGTGCGATGGATGAGAAAGAAAAATTTTGGAGTGAGTTGGATGAAGTGGTGATGACTGTACCCAAGTGTGAGAGACTGGTGATTGGAGCAGATTTCAATGGGCATGTTGGTGAAGGGGACAGAGGGGATGAGGAAGTGATGGGTAGGTATGGTGTTAAGCAAAGGAATGCAGAAGGTCAGATGGTAGTGGATTTTGCAAAAAGGATGGACATGGCTGTGATGAATATGTATTTTAACAAGAGGGAGGAGTATAGGGTGACATACAGGAGTGGAGGAAGATGCACACAGGTGGATTATATCTTATGTAGAAGGGCAAGTCTGAAGGAGATTGGAGACTGTAAATTGATGGCAGAGGAAAGTGTAGTTAGGCAGCACAGGATGGTGGTTTGTAGGATGACATTGGTGATCAAGAAGAGGAGGATGAGTGTGAGGGCAGCACCAAGTATCAAATGGTGGAAACTGAAAAAGGGTAATTGTGAGGTGATGTTCAGGGAAGAGTTAAGACAGGCACTGGATGGCAGTGAAGAGTTACCGAATAACTGGGTAACTACAGCAGAGCTAGCAAGAGAGATGGCTAGAGAGGTGCTTGGTGTGACATCTGGAAAGTGGAAAGAGGAAGGAGGACAAGGAGACTTGGTGGTGGAATGAAGAAGTACAGGAGAGTATACAGAGAAAGAGGTTGGCGAAGAAGAAGTGGGATTGTCAGAGATATGAAGAAAGTAGACAAGAGTATAAGGAGATGAGGTGCATGGCAAAGAGAGAGGTGAAGAAGGCTAAGGATAAGGCATATGAAGAGTTGTATAAAAGGTTGGACACTAAGGAGTGAGAAAAGGACCTGTACCGATTGGCTAGACAGTGGGACCGAGTTAGTAAAGATGTGCAGCAGGTAAGGGTGATAAAGGATAATGAGGGAAAAGTACTCACAAGTGAGGAGAGTGTGTTGAGCAGATGGAAAGAGTACTTTGAGGGGCTGATGAATGAAGAGAATGAGAGGGAGAGAAGGTTGGATGTTGTGCGGATAGTGAATCATGAAGTGCAGTGGATTAGCAAGGAGGAAGTAAGGATAGCTATGAAGAGGATGAAGAATGGAAAGGCTGTTGGTCCAGATGACATACCCGTGGAAGCATGGAGGTGTTTAGGTGAAATGGCAGTGGAGTTTTTAACTAGATTGTTTAATGAAATCTTGGAAAGTTGAGAGGATGCCTGAGGAATGGAGAAAAAGTGTTTTGGTACTGATTTTTAAGAATAAGGGTGATGTGCAGAGCTGTGGTAACTACAGAGGGATTAAATTGATCAGTCACAGCATGAAGTTATGGGAAAGAGTAGTGGAAGCTAGGTTAAGAAGAGAGGTGATGATTAGTGATCAGCAGTATGGTTTCATGCCAGGAAAGAGCACTACAGATGCAATGTTTGCTCTGAAAGTGTTGATGGAGAAGTACAGAGAAGGGCAGAAGGAGTTGCATTGTGTCTTTGTGGATTTAGAGAAAGCATATGACAGGGTGCCTAAAGAGGAGTTGTGGTATTGTATGAGGAAGTCGGGAGTGTCAGAGAAGTATGTAAGAGTGGTACAGGATATGTACGAGGTTAGTGTGACAGCAGTGAGGTCTGCGGTGGGAGTGACGGATGCATTTAAGGTGGAGGTGGGATTACATCAAGGATCAGCTCTGAGCCCTTTCTTATTTGCAATGGTGATGGACAGGTTGACAGATGAGATCAGACAGGAGTCCCCGTGGACTATGATGTTTGCAGATGACATTGTGATCTGTAGTGAGAGTAGGGAACAGGTGGAGGAGACCCTGGAGAGGTGGAGATATGCTCTAGAGAGAAGAGGAATGAAGGTCAGCAGGATTAAGACAGAATATATGTGTGTGAATGAGAGGGAGGATAGAGGAATGGTGAGGATTCAGGGAGTAGAGGTGGCGAAGGTGGATGAGTTCAAATACTTGGGATCAACAGTTCAGAGTAATGGTGAGTGTGGAAGAGAGGTGAAGAAGAGAGTACAGGCAGGATGGAGTGGGTGGAGAAGAGTGTCAGGAGTGATTTGTGACAGACGAGTACCAGTAAGAGTGAAAGGGAAGGTCTACAAGAGGGTAGTCAGACCAGCTATGTTATATGGGTTGGAGACAGTGGCATTGACAAAAAGGCAGGATTCAGAGCTTGACGTGGCAGAGTTGAAGATGTTAAGATTTGCACTGGGTGTGACGAGGATGGACAGGATTAGGAATAAGTATATTAGAGGGTCAGCCCAGGTTGGAAGGTGTGGAGACAAGCCAGAGAGGCAAGATTACGTTGGTTTGGACATGTGCTGTGGAAGGATGCAGAGTATATTAGGAAAAAGATGCTAAGGATGAAGCTGCCAGGTAACAGGAAAAGAAGGGCTAAAATAAGGTTTATGGATGTGGTGAGAGAGGACATGCAGGTGGTTGGTGTGACAGAGCAAGATGCAGAGGACAGGAAGAAATGGAAACAGTTGATCTGCTGTGGTGACCCCTAATGGGAGCAGCTGAAAGAAGAAGACGTGATGTTGCAAAGAACTGGGCGTCCCTCCAAAATTGTTGAAAAGACAAGATGAAAACTGGCCAGGGAGGCTGCCAAGAGACCTACAGCAACACTGAGGGAGCTGCAGGAATTTCGGGCAAGTACTGATTGTGTACTATATGTGACAACAATCTCCCATATTCTCCATGTGTGGACTATGGGGTAGGTTGCAAGACGAAAGCCTTTTCTTACACAGAAAAACATCCAGGCCCAGCTACATTTTACAAAACAATACATCAAGTCTTCCAAAAGCATGTGGGAAAATGTCTTATGGTCTGATGAGACAGAGGTTGAACTTTTTGGGCACAATTCCAAAAGATACATTTGGCGCAAAAACAACACTTTGCATCACCAAAAGAACACCATCCCCATGCTGAAGCATGGTGGTGGCAGTAAAATGCTTTGGGGTTGCTTTTCTTCAGCTGAAACTGGGGCTTTAGTCAAGGTGGAGGGAATTATGAACAGTTAAATACCAGTCACTTTTGGCCTAAAACCTTCAGGCGTCTGCTAGAAAGCTGAAGATGAAGAGGAATTTCACCTTTCAGCACAACAATGACCCCAAGCATACATCCAGATCAACAAAAGAATGGCTTCACCAGAAGAAAATTAAAGCTTTGGAATGGCCCAGCTAGAGCCCAAACCTGAATCCAATAGAAAATCTGTGGAGTGACCTGAACAGGGCTGTGCACAAGAAATGCCCTCGCAATCTGACAGATTTGGAGTGCTTTTGCAAGGAAGAGCACGCAAATATTGTCAAGTCAAGATGTGCCATGCTGATAGACTCGTATCCAAGAAAACTGAATGTTGTAATTAAATCAAAAGGTGCTTCAACAAAGTATTAATTTAAGGGTGTGCACATTTATGCAACCAGTTTATTGTACATTTTCTATTTTTTATATTTTTCCCCTAACAGATTTTTTTTTGTTTTTCAATTGAATTGTACAGCTTATAGGTCACATTAAAGGTGGGAAAGGTTTGAAATAATTTATTGTGGTCTCATCTTTTTATATCACAAAAACCTGGCATTTTCACAGGGGTGTGTAGATGTTTTATATCCACTGTAGTAGTTAGAGAGAAAATAATGATATCAAGGAGGTAATACAAAAACAAAAACTGAAATGAGCACAAAACAAATGCAGTTACAAGAGACCAACAAATGCAGTTACAAGAGACCAACAAATGCAGTTACAAGAGAGAATACAATTTTCCAGAAGTGGCATCATAGACAATGTGACAATACTTTATAGCTGATTGTTTGGTAAGAACAGCAATAGAGGTCAAATAAGTTGATTGACCTCTGAGAGTATCTGTAAAATATCAGATGATGTACAAGTTAAGTACCTAGCCTAGAATACCTATGTACACAGTCATATTGTTTAATAGAAAGAAGAGGCAGTGGATAAAGATGTGATATATTACTGGTATAAACTACAGAATAGAGGGAGTCCGAATGGACAAGTAGCTGTGACACTGATCATAGAGGGAGAGAAAAAAGTTACGAGGTATGGTTGGATGGATGGAAGTGAATAGGTAGGATCCTGGCAAGGACAGATCCTTGAGCTTAGGAGGAAGAGTTTTAGTTGCTTTTTGAATAGAGTAGTGTTTGAGGTGCTTGTAATGGAGTTTAGAAGTTTATTCCAGGCTAAAGACACATTGTAGTTATAGTGAAGTTTATCTATGTTTCTGTTGGGTTTATGTATGTGAAGGAGTTGTTGCTCGGAACTTCTAAGTAATCTGGTGGGGGTGTAGAAGGAGACAAGAGAAGAGAGGGAGGGGCAAGCAGTAGATTTGTATAGGATGGTGTGGGTGATATGTAGTTGTGTTAGAAGGAGTTGGGGGAATTCAGGCCATTGCAGTTGTTTTAATGCTATGCAGTGGTGCGATCTGTGGGGTTGATTTGTTGCAAATCTGGAGATTTTATTGCAGGTTTCTCCTAGTTATGAGATTAATGTGGATTGTAGGTTTGTAAGTATGGGAGCAACATAAAGGAGGCCAGGGATAGTTTAGTTTCAGGGCTAAGGAATTTTTTGTTACAATACAGTAATCCTAATTTTTGATGTTGGATGTTCCAATTGTTGGATCTGCTTCATTAGGTACATACCAAAAGGGGCACTGTACTCAACAATAGGTCTGATGAATGCCGAATACAGTAGAACAATTACTTCCTTGAAGCTAGATGCCATACCTTTGTTTATAAGTTGAGCAGCATATAATGATTTCCTCACTACTGTAGACATGTGATAGTCAAAGGCTAGATTATTATCTATGTGTGTCCCTAAGTCTCTGATTACTGGGTCAACTATAGGGGCTGTGTTGTCAATATGATAGTTACCAGTGGGGATGACTTTCTGAAGGATACTATTATGCATTTCTTGGCATTTAGTTTTAGTCCATGGGTCTGACACCAGTTGTATGTCTGTGTCAGCCCTTTCTGGAGAATATTTGTGTCGGTGTGGAATTCAATGACAGCTCCTAATTTGCAATTATCTGAAAATGTAGTCAGCCAAAGGCCATTGACATTGGCCTTGACTTCAGAGAAGGGACTCCAGTTGTGAATGTCCTCTTTGTAGAGGTGGACTCTCCAATTCTAACTTCATGGGTCCTGTCTGTGAGCCAGTTGGCTATCCACCAGGTGACATAAGGGTGTGAACCCTTTTGCCCCCATCCATTGCTTTGGTGACCTTCTCAAAGAACTCTACTAGGTTGAGTAGGAGTGACCTGCCCTTGATGAAGCAAAATTGGGTTGGGTCCAGTGTCAGGAGGTTTACTATATAATTATCAATCATTTCCATGATAATTCTTTCCATGGCTTTGCATGCGAGACTTGTGAGACTTATGGGTCTGTAGTTTCCAGGGTTTGTAGATGGCCCACCTTTGTGTAGAGCAATGACTGTTGCTATTCTCCATTCATGAGGCATGAAGCTTGTTTGGAGGTTACAGTTATATTGCAGCCGCAGTGGTACAGCGGTAGCGTTGTCGCCTCACAGCAAGAGGTTCTCCTGTTCGATTCTTGGCTGGAGTGCCTTCTGTGTGGAGTCTGCATGTCCTCTCCGCGGTTGAGTGGTGTTTGAAAGACATGCGTGAATGGGCGTGCCTTCCTTGAAGGTTGGGCGTTGAGCTGGCACCTCAGCACCGTAAAATCTACTGCCAATTATTAGCGGACCGGAGTTCCGCTGTGGTGACCCCTAACCAGGAAAAGCCGGAAGTAGAAGAGTTATATTGCAATTCCAGATAGCCTGATGGGTCATTTTTTCATGCTATTTAGAAGGCATCCTGGGATATTGTCTGGATCCATTGATGCAGTGCTTTTGGCCTTTGAGAGAGCATTAAGGACCTGTTCCCTAGAGATAGCAGGGGGAGTTATATCTGATGGTATTTCCTGAGGTAAGGATGGAGGGAGAGATGGGTAAAGTTAGAAATGAATTTGTCAGCCAGTAGGTTTGCTATATCTTCTGGCTCAGTACAAGTGGCTCCATTTACAATGAGCTCTGCACGCAATTGTGTATTGCCTTTGAGGTTGTGGACACACCTAAAGAATGCCTTGCTGTTGTCCTTGGCCTGAGGATGCCAAATTTACCTCATATTTAGCTTTGATAGACTTTATTTGTCCTCTGAGTTGTTTGTTTAGTTGGATGAGAGTGCTTTTATCCTGCTGGGTGCTGCACCTCCTAATTTTTGCCATGATTTTCTTCCTTCTGTTATACAGCCTATTGATTTTGTGATTCCACCAGGGTGGCTTGTTTTTTGAGTTAATTCTGTACTTCTTCCTGGTTAGTACAGCTACCTTTATATAGTTATTAACATGTTTGTATAGGGTTTCTGTGAACAGTTCTACATACGCAGCAACATTCTTAGGGTTTATGGGAGCTTGAAATTTTGCCAGCCTATACCAGGGTTAGCTGGAGGTCCAGGTTTTAGTATTACTTCAAAGGAGACCATTTTGTGTTCTGACCTTACCAATGATGACATGATACGAGGGGGGGGGAAGAGGGATAGTTAAAGTCTCCCATGAACAGGATATTTGGCTGGATGGTGAGCACCTCTAGTAGGTCTAAGTAAGGGTTGTGACATTCATGGGTCATAGAGGGTGACCAGTAGTTGGCCTGTAAATGGTAGGGAACCGTGTCTGTGGAGACTTGGATCTGGATGAACTCCAGGGTATCATCCTGTTTAATCAACCTAGAATTGTATTTGCTGCTAATATAGATTGTGCCACCTCCACCTTTAGCCACCGTCTGTGGTGCTGTTGGTCTAAATGTGTGGAAGGCATTACAGCCTTTCACTGATGGAGTACTTTCTGTGGCTTTAAACCAAGGTTCAATAACAGCTCAGATGTCTACATTCTTCAGAGTGAAGAGACCTGGTAGGGAGTAGAGTTTCTTTTTTAGGCTCCTAGCATTGAACAGTAACACATTAAGGTTGCTTTGAGTTTTTTTGCTATGTTGGTACTTTTGTCATTTTGACATTGTCTAAAAAAGGCTGCAAGGGGATGAATAGATGTTTTGCCAACATCTAAAAGCCCATGGGGACAGGTGCAGACCATCCTTGGCAAAGCAAAGTGATCTTTAGGCCATGTCCTCCCATACTGACAGATATTGGATTCCCCTGATGTGACACCAGAAACTAAGCCAATACTATCCTTCATACAAAATGTTAAATTAAGGCCCCTACCTTTGTGGTAGTTCAAGTGGATGTAAAATACCATGTGGCACTCATTTAATATAGTCGAGTTTATTACTTCAAATCAACTTTATACAATAAAAGCCTTACTTGGTTACATGTTTAAAGGTACATAAAGAGAAATAAAAATAGCATTCTCGGCTGCTCCAAAAAATCCAAATAATGCATGACAGTATGTTTCAGTTTTTCAAAATATAATTCCATTGTTCATATTCTTCCTTCCCTATTTGTCAACAAATAGTATGCTTGAGTTCTTTGCCAAATATGCATTTCACAAAATGTATATTATATCTTGCGTTGCATAAACAATAGAATCCCCTTAGGAAGAGTTTTTTTTTAAATGACCACTATCAATTAACAGTGCAGTCAGTCAGTGTACTGCATTTTTTAATTATATATTCACATATACATTGAAATTCTGTCCCTTCCTATAGAAAATATATTTCATATACCATATCATATTGTACAAAATCTTTGTTCATCTATAATTACACCTCAAGCACACACAGCTCTGTAATCATCTCAGGAATTTTTATAATTTCGTAGTCAATCTACCCTTAGTCAATATAAATACCATCCTAGGTCTTCCCTTGAAAATAAGCCTTGTCTTGTGCGACTAACCTAGTCAATGAAACAAGATGATGATACATTACTAAAATCAACAGAATGGATCAAAATGTACCCAGGCTAATTGTAGCTTGACCATCTAAAAGCAAATATTTCTATGATATGGTCCACCTTACCAGAATACAAGAATATTATGTGTTCTAAAGGATAAAGTGAATGGCTAGAATAGTACTTATCAACTTAAAAATGGGTTTTGATATAGAGGACAACACTTAGAAGACCAAGCATCATTCTATCCTGATGATCAGAGCTGGATCATGGTCAAATGGAGTCCTAGACAGGTTAATGGAACGGACCCCCTGTGAAGATTGGATGAAGATAGATGAAGGCTGCCAGCCTAGCCAGACAGAATTTTGGAGATAATTCAATCATCTGTAAATACTAATGTAAACCACAGGCTTGTTGTCTTAAATGGTAAAAATAGTGTTACATGTGGAACTGGAATAAAATGTAACAACAGTGCACTCTGCTGGCAGAAAGCTGACCAAGTAAAGCATGTTGTGACCCTTTGATCTAAACACGGTCCTGAAATGTCTAAATGAAGACATTCTTTCTATTGTTTTAACCAAGAGTTAAATTGCTAGATTTAAACATACAAATGTATTTTTATTGCTCTGTTTCCTGACCAGCTGCAAGATAACAAAAGCAGATGTTAAGAATGTAAATGTAGTTTCTGTTGACCTGGGAACCCAGGGAAGTGTGAAGAATGATGTAATGGGAACCAGGAATGTGATTTTAAAAACAGAGAGAATCAGAGAGCATTAAGCATTTTTGTCTTGACCATCCAACTCATCAGCACTCTGCCTTTGCTTTGTGAGTTTATCTTAGATTTGTGTTTTCTCTTAGAAATAGCTAGAAACTAGAAAAATTAGACTGCATTTTTCTGTGATGCCAGAACTGTACTACTGAATTATTTTAAGTATTTCTCTGTGATCTCTGAACTTTTGACTAGCACTGTGTAGTAAGAAGTATTGTCTTGTGTTTTGACTATTTGTTATTAAATATTTTTAAAACCTTTCAACTGTGGCTGTTTTGTGTAGAGATAATTTAAACTCTAGAGTACATTGCCTATTTATAGTGATTACTGTCAAATTCACTCCAAATAAGCCTTGACTGTTCAGTCGCACTTACCTATTTGGATAATAATATTGCACAGTAATAATTGGACACCCTTTCATAAGGGCCTTTTAGTAGCTGATAAATATTAGCTGGGTATAGTCTTGGAAAAAGGGGCACAGCTGGAGAACCTGTGCCAGCCTTCCCCAGGAGTGTCTGTGTGGTTATATAAACTCTTCTCAAAGTGTGTGTGTGTGTGTGTGTGTGTGTGTGTGTGTGTGTGTGTGTCAGCTACTTGGGCAGGGCAGGGACACGAAGCACTGGTTGGACAGAGAGGGTGCTGGAGGTTTTAGCTTGCCCACTAGGCTAAAATCCAGACCCTATAACTGTGCCAGTGGGGAGTCTTATTGGGGAACTGGAAAGCAAGGGAGCGACCAGCCCCAGACTGACTGTGATCTCGGTGTGCTCTTAAGGGAAATTGCACTTTACTGTGTGTATTTGTTATTCTTTCCTCCTATATGAGGTGCCCCTCACTGGTGCTAGTGGTGAGGATTGAGGCTCCTCTGATTGCTGGGCCAGGGCACGGGCATCACCCCCCCGCCATTCTAGTGTCTCATTACTTGGTTGTTTCTCCTTACCATAAACACTGTTCAAATCCATCACTGTGCATAATATTTTCTTCTTTACTTCAACAATGATTACAGATATTTGGATTAAATTTAAAACTTTCAATTTAAATTTTATAGTACAAACAACCTGAGACATTTGCAAAACAAAGCAATACAGTCTCACACTAAAACAGATGTAACAATAACAGTAAACTTCTCTGCCCTTGAATCTCACATTCATTGAAATTGCATTGGTGCCCACATTCAAAGAAAATGCATCTGGCCAGTGGGGGATTAAGTTGCATTCAAACCATAGGCCCCTTGCACACACGCATATGTTCTTTGATTCATCTTCCTGATTGTATTATATTATATACTGTTTTCATAATACAGCACTACTTGTTAAAGTGTGTTTTAAATTTGCAGTTTTGAACATTTTTTCCAGTAAGCCATGCAACAAAATGTATGAATCAATAATGATAAAACTGTTTTTTTCATTACATTTCAACCATTAAAAAAAACTAAAACTTCTGTCATTACAATCCACCAGCATAAGTCAATATGCACAATCTCTGCTGAAGTAAAAGTCATCTGAATAATTCCACATTAAATAGATCTGTAATTAATGAACAGACTGCTACTAACAAACAACTTATATTTCAGTGTTTCATTTACTGATTCAGTGCCTGCTGCCTTTGAAGAATAAATCGCCTAAGCTACATGAAAAAAAATGGCAAGCTGTTAATACTGCAGTAGGGGATAGATGGCAAACCAACAACAGTTTCATAGTTACAAGGCATCTCATCTGCATGGGGACTCATTCAGGACTATAGAAGCTCACTCCACCCTTAAAGTATAACACAGTATCAGCAATCCATCTACATGGTGTGGGAGTAAAACCCACAGCATTCTACATCAAAAACAAGCATGTGACCTGTTGTGCTACAAACACTGCTTTCAAATTAACTAGCACAAAGAGTAATGTCCATTTGATAAACAAAACAGTTGCACATTGAAAAGAGACTTAGCATGAACAGCAATAAACTTCTCTTCTCTTGGAACTCACAATCCCTAAAATGCACTGAAGCTCACAATTCCTTGAAAATGTACTGAAACTCACATCACGAGTCCTTGAACATGCACTGAAACGAATAGTCTGGCAGTTGGTGTAGAGGATTCAGGTTGTTGTCTCCCATAACTAAAGTACAGGGTATAAGCTTGAGCCTGGTTAAATTAACTAACCTGTCACAACTAACTAGGGCATTTTTTACACACACACACACACACACGCACACACACACACACACACACACACACACACACACACACACACACACACACACACACGCACACACGCACACACGCACACACACGCACACACACACACACACACACACACACACACACACACACACACACACACACACACACACACACACACACACACACACACTTCTTAGTTCTCCAATAACCTCATAATGTTTGTCTAAAAAGTCCATGCTGCTCATTTCGTTCTCCTTGTTTCAAACAAAGTGCGTGCTCCATTCCAGTGATGCATGCACAGACTGCTGGTACCAAGGACACACTCTGTGTGCATCCTAAAAAAAGAAATTAAATGCATGCAGAGTGCATTCTTAAAGAAGATATGTGAGATTGTGGCACCCCCCACGGCCAGTGGGCCACTTCGCTGGCTAGTGGGCCTTAGGCGACTGCCTTAGTCTTTCAAATGCAAGAGAACTATACGTTATGTGTGTATTAAACTGCTGGGGCAGAAGTGTGTGTTAAACTATATGTTATGTGCTGAGCTTCAAGAATGTAACCACAGTGTACCCTACTGGAAAAGTACAGGCTTAACTTGCAAACTCTAAGAAAATAAGTGATTTTTTTATGATGGTGTTTATCTCAGCTAGGAGACAGAATGCCTGCAGCTAGACATTTCTTCTATTGTATGGAAACAGAAATAATTGCAGGTTTCAAAGGTAAAAATGTCTGTTTTACGACTTCCAGTTCCAGGTAAACTTCTGAAAACTAAGTATTTTTGACACAGAGGTGACAAAGAATGATGTAATATGAGATAACCCAGCAGAAATGGTTGCTAGTAACTTCAGAACTATATCAGAGAGTGAGTCTGTGCATTTTGTATTTGTCTTTGGACCTAGAACCATTCACCCAACATTTCTGCCTGTGTGTTGCTCTGTAAGTAAGACTTAGATCATAGTATTTCTCTTGGAGATAGATAAGAATTTTGTAAAATTAGTTTAGATGTTTTTTGTATTCATGTGAGACTGTCCTACAATGTTGTTTTGAAGTATTTCCTGTGATTCTGAACTCTGTTTGAGTTATTGAGCATTTTCTTATTCTTTTATTATTTATTATTAAATATATTTAAACCTTTTAATTGTGGCTGGTTTATTTAGAGATATTTAAGCTCTTAGAGTCATACCTCCCAACCATACCGAATTACTCGGTATTTACCGAGTTTTGGGGTCCAAATGAAGGGGTGCCACGATTCCCGATTGGCACCCCTTCATTTCTGATTTTTTTTGCTTCGATTTTTTTTATTTTTTTTTTAAATCTCGCTGTCGGAGCCGACATCATCACGTGCGCGATGACGTCAGTGCCGTCAGGGCTACCAGCCAGTCGGAATTGAGCTCAAGGAGCTCATGTCATTATTTCCGGCTGGCTGCGAGCGGGAATATAGCAGCGAGAACCAGGCAGCAACACTAATGGCAGCCGTATCTGCCCACATCAAGTCTCAGCCTTCAGGTAAGAAACAGGTCCCTAAGCTTTAAGCGAGAAAGAGATTAGAGGAGCTCAACCCTGGTTGACAAATTCAAATAAATGCATACCTTTTCCATCTTCTTTAAATTATTGAAATACTAGATTGAAGCACAAAACAAGCATTATATTTTTGTTTTTAGTGTCATGAAATTTGTTGGATGGGGTACAATGCTGACTAATGGCTTGCTAAGTTAATTAGTTATAAAAATTGGGAGGGGCTTAGGCACCTAATTATCTGCCTTGCTGTATAGTTTATTCAGAAATTACAGCCGGTATTCTATTAGTTAGTACAAGCTGATTTATGATTGTGCAACAGACTTTCCCTCAGTTTTCCTAAACCTTTGGAAGTGTTAGATTCAGGCAGAAAACAAATCTTTTATCTTCCTATTGTTTGTGTTTTGATATTTTTAGAGGAGAGGAGTGGCAGGATTCAGTAAAAATATCATCGTAGGTCTATTATGACTTCACTGAGAAGTCCTAGCAGTGCTAAAACAAAATTAATTTCAGAGATTTGAAAGACTCTCTCTCTTTATTTTTTAACTACTGCAAGTATGCATGCAAGTTTTATCTGTGTCATTTCAGTTTATCTGCTCATTTCAGCAGCTTTCAGTGTGCAGTTAATTTATCCAAAGTCCGTGCATTTCAGGTTTTATGTTATTTGCAAGTCCCATTTCAGTTTACCTGCTGGTGTGTTTGCTGTTCATAAGTGCAATAAGTGCATGAACCTTTGTTGGGGCCGTTTCAGTTTATCTACTGCAACCATTGATCTCCTTAACTACTGAGCAAGGGGTGAGTGTATGTGTTGATCTGCCTAACTACTGGGCAAGCTTTCAGTGTGCGATTAAGTTATCAGAAGTCTGTGCGTTTCTGTTTTTTTGCTGAGCTGCATTTGTAAATCTCATTTTTTATGTTAAATGACTTCATTTCAGGTTATCTGCAAGCTGCATTTGTAAGTCCCGTTTGCCTTTTCAGTTTATCGGGTGTTTCAGTTTATCTGCTGCAACTACTAGGCAAGCTTGGCAGTGTACATTTAATTTAGCTTTCAGTGTGCAATTAATCAGAGCTGCAAGCTTAGTCTGTTTCTTTTTTCCTGCTGCTGTGTTTTAACCTTTGGTGTGTGTGTGTAATTAATTTAGCTTTAAGTGTGCACTGTGCAATTAATTAAGCTTTCAGTGTGCACTGCGCAGTTAATTTAGCTTTTAGTGTGCTGTGTACTGTGCAATTAATTTATCAGACCTGCAACCTTGTCTGGTTTTCTTTTTACCTGCCTGCTGCTGTGTTTTAACCTGTGTGTGTGTGTAAGTAGAGTTTTAGATGGAAATGTTCAGAATTGGGTAGTTTTATCATTACTGGTTCATGCATTTTGTTTCATTGCTTACTGGAAAAATGTTCAAACGATAAGTTTAAAATGTGCTCTCTAACAAGTGTGCTGTATTATACAAGGAATATAATTAAAGTCAGGAAGGTGTATCAAAGAACATATGTATGTTTCTTGTTTTGTGTGCAAGGGGCCAATGATTTGTAAACTAGGTAATCTTTATCCATCACTGGTCAAATGCATTTTCTTTGGATGTGGTGTGCGGGTTTCAATACTGTTTCAATGAATGTGTTTCAATGGCAGAGCAGTTTTAATGCCAATTCTATTTACATTGTGAGACAGTATTGCTTTGTTTTAGCAACTTTGTTTAGCAGATGTCTTAGTGTTTGTGCATTGTGCTATAAAATGTAAAAAAATAAAATCCAAATAATCATTGTAGAGTAAAGCAGTATATGCACACATTAGTATTTATGGTAAATGGGGCAAAATAGACAGGTAATGGGGCATTGGAATGGCTGCAGGGAGACTCTGGTGCCATATTTTGGTTGTCTGTTCTTCAGTTTGCATTTGAAAGTTGGTATCCCACAATTCCACTGGAGTGGGCGGGGTTACATAATTACATATGCAAATTTGATGTTAATCAGTGTACAGATTTGTACCTATTTTTCATGGGCCTTGTCCAGATTTTTGATGTTTCCAGGTTGAGAGGTATGCTTAGAGTACTTGCATGTGCATTTGGTTACACTGTACAGGCCACTCTTAAATAGCCTTAGTCTTGGACACACTTACAATTTGGATAATAGTAACATTACACAGTCAAATTGGTCAACCTTTGGGAAGGGCCTTATCGCAGCTGATAAGAGTGGTTGGTGTCAGCTGGTACTACCTTATAGTCTGGGCAGAAGGGGCCATAGCTAGTGAACCTGTACCAGCATTACCCAGGAGTGTCTGTGTGTTTTTATATAAATCAAATCTTAAAGTGTGTGTGTGTGTGTGTGTGTGTGTGTGTGTGTGTGTGTGTGTGTGTGTGTGTGTGTGTGTGAACTACTTGGGCAGGGACACGAAGCACTGGTTGGACAGAGAGGGTGCTGGAAGTTTTGGCTTGACCACTCGGCTAAGATCTTAACCCTATAGCTGTGCCAGTGTGGAGTCTTATTGGGGATCTGGAGAGAGAGGGAGAAACCAGCCCTAGACTGAGTGTGATCTCTGTGTGCTCTTTTGGGAAATTATACTTTATTGTGTGTGTACTTGATATCCTCCTAATGTGCACATCCCTCACTCGTGTTAGTGGTGAGGATTGAGGCTCTTTGCTTACTGGGCCAGTGCAGGGGCATCACAGAAGGATTGATCCAGTATGCTAAAGATATAGCCAGAGTATATCAATGAAACCTGATAACAAAAAATAATGTGCGAGAGATTTTCAAGTGACATAAAATACAATGAATTGCTAATCAGTGCATATTAGAGCTGAAATAATCTTGCATCAAACGTAAATGTGAGTGAGTGAGTGAGTGAGTGAGTGAGTGAGTGAATTGTGTGTGTGTGTGTGTGTGTGTGTGTGTGTGTGTGTGTGTGTGTGTGTGTGTGTGCGCCTATGCTTACTGTTCACTGGGTGGTTAAAATAATGAAAGCGATTTTACATTTTTTGTCTTTCATAATTCTGAGGTAGAGAATGGTCTACAACAGACTAGAAAGGTTAAACATAAAAGTATTCTTTCTTGGCTGAATAAATGCAGGATTATTTTCCAACAAAATGCAGAGCATATCAAGTATAAAGCTGGGCATGGCATCATGATTAGGGAAAGGGTGATCTTAACTGCACATTTTTAGGATACTACTGAGATTTGACCTGTAATATAATGCATGTTTCTAGATCAAAATTCAGATAAATGTAAAAATAATGAGGAAAATGATAAAGTGTAAATAGGTGACAGAGCAAGTGAGTATAGCAATGACATATAAATGCTTCATAGGGATACAAAAGGTGTAGAACAAATAGTTTTCCAGTGGAAAAAATAGAAAGCATATCATTCCATATGGAATACTTTCATCACCACAAAGTGATATGAAATAAAGAACAGTCTTAAAGGAAATGACAATGAAGCAGATATGATGTTTAAAAATCCGCATGAGAGATTTCAGAAAGTTATGGATTGTATGGCTAAAGGATAGCCAGGTCATGAAAATTAAGTGAGCTTTCAGACTATGAAGGTCACAGTTCATTATGTTTAAGTGCCTGCTATCCCAGTACCATTCCTACCTGACCACATGTTTAACTAGGCTCCTGTAGCTAGCTCTGTGTGGAGGCCTTTGAAAAACAATACTTGGCTTTGATGACTGAACAGAATAAATAAGAAAGCATTATAAATTGACTTTAGATAACAGGGACAAGGTATCATCAGCCAGACAGTATGAAACAACCAAAGGAGATTATCATGAATGATTAAAACAGAAAGCTGAAACACTCACAAAAATAAGTTAATAAGAATACAAATTCAGAAAGACGTTTTCTTCTGTTAAATGAACTAAATAGCAAAAGCTATAGACCAATGCACACATGCACATGCTGGGGAAAACCTAAAAAAACATAAATACATATATTTACACAATAATGCACAGACAGGACAGAGAAATACGTGCACTCACACACACACACACACACACACACACACACACACACACACACACACACAGGCACACGTGCATGTATACACTTGCATGTATGTACCCACATGACCACATGCATATCCTTGTACACACACACACACACACACACACACACACACACACACACACACACACACACACACACACACACACACACACAAATGCATTCACATGCATGTGTGTGCACATGTTAATGCAAACACACAATACACACATCTTGACATTCTGGCTTATTTGAGCAGAAAAGTAAACACTAAACAGAGAATAGTCGGCACCAAATGTTGCTTAGTGCATTTAAATGTTTTAAAACTCTGTCAAACCTTTGATATACTGTTTTTTGCTCTGCACATGTATTACTTCTGGTCCAGCCTGCTTGGATCAGGAAGAACAACAGACTAAAGTCCTTTGCAATTTGAAACTGATCCTTCTTGGAAATCACTTGATATTTTTGAGTGGTGACAAAGAAAATTAAGATACCATGTTTGACTGAATTGCCTTTGATGCTGGAAGTATATTCTTAAAAATATTTTAGATTTATTAAACTGCATTTACTTACCTTCACTAGGATATCTCCCACAGTGATGGATATGGATGACAATCTTTGTGGTGGGGGTAAAATAAAATCTGAAAACACTAGTTAGCTCTCAACCAATCAGGGACAAATTTTAACAGAATCAGGGACAAATTCAGAAAAAATCAGGGACAATCAGGGACGCTTTTAAAATATTAGTGCTATTAACCTGAAACTTTGACAAAATCAGAGAATATGAATTATTATACCTTTTCTGGAGTAAAGAAGTCTATAACTCTTAATCATTGCCAATATTCATTACATGCAATTCACCACTTTTCCTCCAAAAGTCACTAGTTTTAGGAGGGATTACGAGGGGCAGAGCTAAAATTTGGGTCAAAATCAGGGACAGTTGAGAGGTACAGGTATAAAAGTAGAGAAGTGCAAGGAATTCAACAACAGCATGTTAGTCAAGCTAACATACAGCTTGGAAGTAGGTTATAGGGATGAAATGAGAATATAAAAGAATACTGCATGGGAGTTATTTGGTGGTCATCAAAGTGTTATGCAAACAAACTGACCACAGTGAAAATCTGCACCTGTGTAAACTGGGACATGACTAGACACTCAGCAATGAAATATGAAGGGAGAATAGAAAATCCTAGCAAGACAGAAAGGGTCTCATAATAAGTGTGACGTGACTTTTACATACATAAATTACAATGATGCTTACCCCATGCAGAAGACTTAGCAAGATGAACAGTGAATCCAAACTGTCTGATATCAAACTCCTACAGATTCACAGCTGACAACAACTTTGATTTTCCCTTCTACCACAAATTTGATATTAAGACCCAGGATAATTTTCAGAAAAGGCTGCTTAATCTGTTTGGATCATGCCATTTAAATAATTTAGAACCTTATTTTTGTTATTGTAACTCTCTGCACTTAGGAAATATAATAAAAAAATAAGTGCCCCATGCAGTAGATTGACCAAGTGGTTGTTAGCTTCTTATATTATCAGGGCAGTTCTGTAGTTGTATAGCAGGTTTCTTACGATTCTAGCTTATTATGTTGAGGAGTACTCATTCATTTGTTAGGAAAATTAATCACACAAAAGCAATGTTTTGGGTAACTGTCCAGTAACATTCCATGAACAAACTGAGGCAATGAAATAAAAGAAGTTGGAGATAACATTCACTTTCATCCAGAGAGAGCCCCTGTAACTGGCAATTAAAGCCAACTTACTCACTATATATACCTCAGATACCAGAATATAATAAAATAAAAGAAATAAGAATTAATTCATTCATTAATTAATTAATCAATTAATTAATTAAATAATTAAGAAATAAAATAAAAGAATACCTACTGGCAACAGTCAACACACACACACACACACACACACACACACACACACACACACACACACACACACACACACATATATATATGTGTGTGTGTGTGTGTGTGTGTGTGTGTGTGTGTATATATATATATATATATATATATATATATATATATATATATATATATATATATATATATATATATATATATATATATATATATATATATATATATATATTTTTTTTAAGACATAAAAATTTGTTCCCAACTTTCATGACTCCTTTCATACATTAGCTACTTCTGTGTTCTTTTCACAGGCTGTCTCAGTTAATTGAGGCAGCCTGAACCAATAGGAAGAGATTCCGGGTTCTTCATGCAGCAGCTCAGTGAGACTCTCATTGACTGATGCTTCTGTTGGGTTTGACTGGTGCTGTAGAAACCTAACTGATGCTCATGGAAGCAAATGCCAGACTTAACAGTCCAGAAATTAGAATAAGCTGTCTTTTTATTTATTTATTTATTTTTTGCTGAGCTTCACTCATGCACATGTGTGAAGTTCTGAAGACCCAGATCAAAACAAAAAAGTGAAATATTATTCTTAATCTAAAAAATAGTTGACTTTCTGAATTAATTTAACATAATTATTTTCTGTTTATATTGGTGCGACTGCAACCTATCAGCCAGTACCATGAGCTACCCCTATCTGAACCACATAACTGCCTTGATAATATGAGTGAGCCAATACCTATTCAGTCTCTCTGTTGCTCAGGGTACATATTTGCAACATAATGGTGATTCAAACAAAACATATCCCTGAGAAGATGTGCTCATTTGCTGTTTTTTCTCCAGCCTTTATCCTTTTTTCATAGTGATTATACTCTGTGGTCAGGCCATGTTTCTTACCCACAAGTCAAGGGCATTTTATACTTTATGTCATATGTATCTGGATCATCTGCACTGACACCCAAGAACTAGGCAAATAAGGGACCCATTATACTAAAATGGTGGTCCTCAGATCAGTCAGTGAGGTGGGGTGTTTCTAGAAACAAATGAAAGGGTAAGACTAACTGGAATGAAGCAGGGCTATGTTATGGTTGGGTCAGCAGTGGCCAGAAATTTTGTATAAATAACTGTATGTACAGAAACTCACACACACACACACACACACACACACACACACACACACACACACACACACACACACACACACACACACACAAACACAATCACACACACACACTTCTATGTGAATTTAAAGGACTACAAAATGTAGATATCCTGTTGAAAACCTATGAAGACAGTAGGAAGACATGAAGACCCACTGGAAGAAGGCACCTCAGAAGTAAAATGACCTTGAAATCCACACATTTTGATTCATATTTCGCATTAGAACAGTGACAGTTGTACAATGTGACTGCTACTACTTAAGGCGCATTTCATCATGACCCCAAGCTTTAACAGCTTTGGTAATCTGAAGTCACCTGATCATCTTTTACTACCATTCTTCATAGGTTCACAGGTGTGTACTAGGCTAACGAATACAAGAGCCCTTAAAAGCCTAGCCATGCAACCCAAATGTGACCAACAAATTTGATTTTTGGTGGTGATTTACTGACTACCTCTATCCATCGGAGAGATAGGAGTCAGACCAGGGGTGAATTTCCAGTTACCCATCCATTGGTCCAAGTTTCGTTTAAATAAGGATAGGGAGGAACTCTGCTTTACATGGATGTGGAACCTGTTCCAGAGAATGGGAATTCTCTGAGAAACATACTTGTCTGTCCAACATGTCCTATTTATGTTGCAAACAAAATTTAGTTCTTTAAATCTAGTAGTTCTGATACAGTTTGTTTTGTGGATGTGCAAAAGATTCATCAAAACAGGGTCCAGGGATGTCTTGTATGCCAAGCAAAGATCACCTTTCAGTTGTCTGCATGATACTGTGTAAAGAGACAGGACTTAGAGGTGATCAGTGTAGGACACTGTGTTTACTCCCTGTATTTTATTTGTAAGGAACCTTTGTGGACATTTCTGTTGCTGCATGTGTCTGGTCAGCTACATACCAAAGGGGGCATTCTAATCTATGACAGGCCTGATGAAGGCTGAGTATCATGGTATACTAACCTTTCTAGACCTAGATGCCATATCCTCGATTATAAGTTGAGCAACACAGAAGGATTTCTTACTACCTTGGAGACATGTTGGCTGAAGGCTAGGTTAACATCTACATGAATATTCAGATTCCTCACTAGTGAATCAACTTTTAAGGGTGTTTTATTGATGATGTACTTACCCAGGGTGGCAGACTTCCCAAAAAGTCCTATAATGCATTTCTTGGTATTGAGTTTTAAGCCATGGCTTTGGCATCATGCATTTGTCTGTATTACACTTTCATGAAGGGCATTCTCATCTTGGGGGATTCAGTGACTGCTCCCAGTTTGCAAACATATGTAAACTTGGTTAGCCAGAGATCTTTGACATTGGCTTTGACATCCACAAAGTAGATGCCAGAGATGAGTGGGCCTAGAACAGAGCTCTGGGGGACTCCAGCAGTGACCAGTCTCTTTATGGAGCTGGCCTCACTGATTCTACCCTCCTGGGTCCTATCAGTGTGGCTAGTTATCCAGTGTATTAAAAACGGGTTGCTACCTAGTTCTGTAAGTTTGTTGACAGTGTCCGAGTGAAGTATCATATCAAATGCTTTAGCCAAATCTAGGTAGACTGTATGCACAGTTTTTTCCCCATCCCATTAAAAAAATTCACTATGTCCCATGAGTAGGGTGTTAGGTTGGATGGTAAATCTTTCCAGTCAGTCCAAGTACGCATTGTAAGCTTCTTGGAACATGGATGGTGACCTATAGCTGGCTAGGATATGGTATGGGATTTTCTCTATAGTAACCTTTTCAAAGAAGTTCACCAGATTCAATAAGCATGAGCTACATGACCTTCCTTTGACAAAGCCAAACTGGGTTGGATCCAGTGTATGGAGGTCTCCTATGGCCTTGTTAATAATTTACATAATAATTCTTTCCATGGCTTTGCAAATAAGACTAGTCAGACT
Source organism: Protopterus annectens (assembly GCF_019279795.1). Classification (NCBI taxonomy): domain Eukaryota; kingdom Metazoa; phylum Chordata; order Ceratodontiformes; family Protopteridae; genus Protopterus; species Protopterus annectens. The sequence goes on along the minus strand of NC_056729.1, from coordinate 26,434,206 downwards.
AGTGGGTCTGTAGTTTCTAGGATCTATTGATGGTCCTCCCTTATGAAGGGGGGATGACCATCACAGTCTTCCATTCATGTGGGACAAAGCCTGTTTTAAGACTATAGTTAAACAATGATTCCAGGGGTCCTGATGAGTCATATTTTAGATTATTCAAGATGCACTCTGGGATGTTATTGGGGACCATTGAGGCTGTGTTCTTGGCTATAGTGTGTGCAGCCAGTACATGCTCCCTAGTTATAGTTGGAGGGTTATGTCTGATGTTATTATTGGGGGGATGGTTGGGGTTAGAGCTTGTAAAGTTGGAACTGAATTTGCCTGCTAACAGGTTATCTATATGCCAGGATTGATGAATGTGGCACCATTAACCACCAGTTTAGCACATTGCTGTTTGCTGGGTTTACGGTTTCTGACATAGCTGTAGAAGGCCTTATTTTTCACCTGGGAGGATATCTTAACCTCAAAGTTGACTTTGCTTGAACTAATTTTCTCTCTTCATTGTCTCTTTACTATGATGAGATATATTTTATCTTTATAGGAATTACCCTTCCTGATTTTTTCCCATATTTCTTTCTTTTGTTATATATCCTGTTTAATTTGGGATGCCACCAGGCATGGTTTGTTTCTGAGGTGAGTTATGGGTTTACTTCTGCAGGTACAGCAATGTCTATGCAGCCATAGACATGGCTGTACAAAGCGTACGAGTGCAATTCAGCATAGGCTGGTGTGCTGTCTGGGTTTGGAAGGACATTGAATTTTGACAAATCATCACTTAATAACAGGTAATTTGCCTTGGAGCAGTTCTCAGCTGTTACTTGTTTTAATGGGGTTAAGGAGTTGATTTTGATTACAAAGGAAGCAGCTGTATAGTCAATCTTTAGGAGAGTGAGACATTAGGGATGGGGGTGGGTGGGACATAGAGTTTCCATATTTGTGAGCATAAGATCCAGTATGTTGGAGCTTCTAGTGGGTATATTCACTACTTGGTGAAGAGTGTCTACATTTACTAAGTCCAGGCATCTCTGTGCCTGTAGATTTGAGGCTAAGTAGTATTCCCAAGCTATAGAGGAGTAATTAAAGTCTCCCATGAGTAGGGTGTTAGGTTGGATGGTAAATCTTTCCAGTCAGTCCAAGTATGCATTGTGAGCTTCTTGGAACATGGATGGTGACCTATAGCTGGCTAGGATATGGTATGGGATTTTGTCTATAGTGATCTGCACATGGAGAAACTCCAACATGTCATCCTGTTTGACCACCCTAGAGGTATGTTTGTTATTGATGTACATTGAGACACCACAGCCTTTAGCTCTTTTCTGTGCAGCTACTGATCTAAAAGTGTGGAAGGTACTGAAACCTTTCACTGAAAGGGTACTCTTTGCTTCTTTAAACCATGTGTTGATAACTGCACAGACATCTATATTCTCGAGTATGAGAAGGGCTTGGGGGAGTTAATTTTTTATTTAGATTTTTGGCATTGAGCCATATCACCTTGAGGCTCTGTTGAGTTAATTCTCCTATCTTTGTAGGTATGGCGATTTGGCATTGCTTAAAAAGGCACTATGGAGTGGACAAAGCCTTAGTCAGTATTCAAAAACCTAGAGGGGAAAGGTGCAGACCATCCTTGTCAAAGCAAAATGGTCTGTTGACCCTGTCCTCCCAAGCTGACAAGTATTTGATCCCCTTAGAATGACACCATAAAAATAGCTGTTTGTTGAAATCAGTCATATTTTGCTCACACTGTGATATCACCCCCGGTGATGGCAATATGCTGCTTAGCACCAGGTTCATTCCAGCCTGAGGCATAGAGTCTGAAAGCTCCATAATGTCTCTCTTCATATAGTCCAAGGAGGTACATCTTGGGTCATTTACACCTATATGGACTATGACAGAATCATATTGTTACCTGTCTCGTAATGATTTGAGTGCATGTGTGCTTTGGTGGAGTCTGGCTCCAGATAAGTAAGTACTAATTATCCTCTCCTTGTTTTGTTTGGTTAGAGGGGCATCAGTATATCCTATAGTGCCCCTATGATAAGAGTCTTCAGAAGTGTGTTTGCTTGCCTTAGGGGGTTAGCGTTTGGAACTCCACTGACAGTGACAGCATGTGTGGTGTTAGGTGGTGTTTTTTCTGCCTGCCTTTGGGCTTGCTGAGGCATAGCTTTGACAGTGCATGGTCTAGGCAATCTTTGTTGTTTAGGAAGAATGCTTTTAAGTGACTCAGCATAAGTTACTCTACGTGTGTTGTGTGCTATGTGACACAGGTGATGTGTGTATGGTTTTGACAATCTGATGTGGACCTGTATGTGAGAGTTTAGCCTCCAGAGTCATAGTGAAATTATGCCTCTCACACTCACATGTTGTGTCTGATTATTTAAGGATTAAATGGTTGTCAGTAAACATGAGGCAATTGCTGCATTGTCTCAAAATGCCCATATCCACCAAGTTGGCTACAGAGAAATTAGGAAATTGCATATCCAAACTGTCCAATCCTTTGATTTGTGAGCTATAGGGGGTGGTATATTGGGTAGAAAGCTATTAAGGATGTTTTGTTTCTGCAGACTAACAAGCATACAGATGAAGCTAAACATTACCAAATTCTACTAATTTTAATGACTACTCAATACTGGAATCTACTAAATCTGCAGGCATTGCCACTCAAGGTCTAACTAGCTGATCTAGGCTTGTTGGCACACAAGGTATTTACATTATATTGCCATACCTCTTTCCCATAAAATTGTGGTTTTCTGGCAAATCATCTAGACAAAGCCATAAATGATTAGGGACAAAGGCCCCAAATAGGGACAGTTTTTAAATTTTGTTCTTACAAACTTAGAAAATTGATAGAATAAGAGGTTTTGCATTAACATAAATTTTTCTGAAGGATATGAAATCTGAAACTCAAATGTCTGTCATTATTTTCTGACTTCAATCCTCAATAATTTGCCCAGGACTTGCTAGAAAACCACAATTTTATGAGAAATATACCAAAAATATTAGGCAAATATTTGGGCATTCTCCAAAAATCTGTACAGTTGAGAGGTATATAATAAGATTTCACAGAAAAGTAACTTTTCATACCAGTCACAAGCAGTATATTTCTGAATGAAGTAATTTTTGTAACAACAGAAATTGCAGACATTGAAAATACAGAGCCTGTTAAAGTGCAGGGAACACAGTCCTTGATAGCTAGAGAACTTGGATATGGATAGCTACACAAGAGTTTTTTTAAATCAAAAAGTCTTAAATCTTAGATTTGTCCATATGTGAGAAAAAGCCTTTGGAATATAGCCATTCCTCCTTTTGGGGGTGGTTGACCCTGACCTTGGATTATGGATAGTACTTCTTTTGGGGATGGGTGGTCTACATCTTACATTATGGATAGTCTTCCTTTTGAGGATAGATAACCCAGACCTTGGATTATGAGTAGTGTAAACTGTGGAGTACTTTATGAAAGAAAAAATAATATATAAATTTGAGCAAGAAGATCTAGTCACTTATTTATTTTCAAAAATGCGACTGAATTAAACTGGGGAGGGAATCAGCATTCGGTCCCACACTAAGGAAAAGCATACTGTGTCATGCCACCTGCTCGCTGGCTTTATAAGGTAATCAGCAGTGCTCATTTTGTGATTAGTCATTTATCTGGCTCTACAGGCATGTGCACACATGTACTTCTTGATAAGAATTCAGAAATCTCGATTTGAGAATGAACTTATGTTTGCTTGTTAAGATAATTATTTATGGGGTGGTGCAGTGCTGCAGCTGTTAGCATTGTTGCCTTACAGCAAGAGGTTTTCTGGTTTGATTCTCAGCAGGGTTGCCTTTTGTGCAGAGTCTGCATGTCCTCGCTGTGTTTGCATGTGGTTCCTCTGGGTGCTCCAGCTTCACTCCACATTACAAAGGCATGCATCTGTAATGTTTCCCACTGAGCCTCCAGTGAAAACAGGCAATGCCCTGGTCAGACTTCTCTGGTAAATAAATGAATTTATTACATTTTTTTGCTAACCAAGTTAGCCACTAGAGGGCACAGCTAATTTGCAAATGGAACCCAGGGATGTGTGTGAAGCTGAAAATTTCCACCAAGGCACTTACAGTTTGAGTAAATACCCAGCTGTGAGAATGGTGATAAAAAGCCCTTTTTTCAGTTTGCATACAATTTTTTTTTTTATATGTCAAGAATGCACATGCTTAATTTGAAGTCTTGTACAGAACATTATAATTTTCTGCACTGATAATTTTAATTAAAATTAATACCAGAGCAGTCAGTAATTGAGACTCACACATGAACTTGAATAGAAAGAAAGTAGAATGAACATCACCCAATAATCCTTAAGTGCAGTGACAGATTTTTTTCTTTGCAAAGGCGCTTTTTTTTTCCTGTATGAAGTAAGGCCATTAGTTTTGCAGTCCTACTTATAACATATGCCATCCTTTGAGGCTGTCTACCTAAATGATGTCTTTCTTTATCAGTTGTGTTCACTCCCAGTGCAATAGTTTAATGGCAAACTGTCTAATGCAGCAGTGCTCTGTACTTCACAGCTGGTAAGAGTGCACTCTGGTTAGTTTTAGTGAAGAGCAGTAAATCCCAAAGCAGCTCATATTAAGATACAGACGGGTGGATATGCATACTGGTGATCAGATATAATGTTATAATGCTATTGAAAAGAAATGTATTCTTTTCTTTTCAGAGATGTGTATTCATGCTTCTCTTATTTGGTTTATGGAAAAAAACTGTGTACATGTTTCAGACCCTCTGTTAAGAAGTTCATTGCATCCTAACCCACTATATCATGTAAAACATCAGTAGCTAGCGAATAAATTTAAACATCTAAGCTCCTTTTAATAAAAAGTATAAATACCAATGAATTAGAGACATGAATATGCCACTGGACAAAACTTAGGTTATCAAATAAAAGTTTTTTTTCTGCTTATGAAGTAATACTTTAGCCCTTTATCTTGAGCAGAGTTGCAGTGAGTTTAAAACAACATTTCCTTAAGAACTCTCTCCTTGATCATTGGTTGAGCTACTAAAACTACTACACTAGCTATGTTTTAATGAGTTATTTAAGCAGTCAGTCACAAGTCAGCCTACATGCTTCCTGGAGTTTTAGGATGACTTGATGTATGGTTTCTGAAACATATGCATAATCAGCATTCCTTGTTGTCAGCAGCCAGACCTTTATCATGCAGTTCTGAATAAGCTGCAGGAGAGCTTTTATGCTGCTTTCACATCTAGAGGTCAAAGTACTAGGTACCGGAAGCACACGCAATTCCATCAAAGAAGGAACTCTGCTGCACAAATATTAAACTGGCCCCAACAGCTGGTAGTTGGATATTTCCAGTTTATTCATGACGTTTACATAAACCAGTACCTTGTTTTTAAAAGCCACTGCAAACTCGTGCACTTATATAATTTCCGTGATATATTGATTCCAGGAGTAAGAGATCATCAGAAGGTGGCTGAAATGGTTATCTTCTCAAATCTTACATCAGATATCATGTCAAAAGTTGTTGTGTAAATGGCTCCATTTAAGTGACATGTAACATGTACAATTCATGTTTTTTCTTGTTTTATTGTCTGATAAAACTACTACAATTATCTCTTCCCATACATTTGCACATACAATTTTAAAAGACTCCTGAATGGAAGATTAATTTATAAATATGCTATCTACTTTAAACGAAAGCAAACAATATGTATATATATATATATATATATATATATATATATATATATATATATAAATACTATTAATTTTTATAAAAAGAATAATGAGTAATGAACCGTTATGTTTGTTTTTTCTGTTTTTCTTGTGAACAGTATGGGTTTCCACAAATATCTGGATTTATGTGATTATGAGCAGAGTGATTATACAGACTGGTTTCTTAAGATGAAAAAAAAACAAGAATATTTGGAAAGAATTTGTTTCATTAAGTCTTACCACAGGAAGTCAGTGAAGTCAGGGTATATTCTGAGGTACAGATACTTGGAAGCTGGCTATATTGAGTAAAGGAGAAAACTAATGAAACCCTCTGCATGTGTTGGGTAATAAATGGCCCCCTCCATGTATACTCTCACACACACACACACACACACACACACACACACACACACACACACACACACACACACACACACACACACACACACATGCATGTGAGCTCATACACACACACACACTGAAAAATGCAATGTGGAAAGTAAACTAATCACTTGCTTGCAGTTTGCTCAGTTTTAGACAAAATTATTTTTTTTAATGAATGGCTATGGAAATTATACAGACAAGAGGATTCATGAATAAATGCATTTAAGGTAGAAAGATATTCATTATCTGTGATGAGCTTGGTTTTAAAAAGAAATTCACTATGATTTTTTAACGCGTAAAATGCTACTCAGATGTTTCATGTAATAATTTGTTAAATAAATATTTGCCTTAAAATACTGTCATGTAGATTTTGATAGCAGATAATGAGTATTTACTGGGTAATCCAGTGATCTTTCTAGACCAGCAGCTAAGTTATTTGTTTTATCCCTACCTTTATAAGTAGTGCTTCACGCTTCCCTAAATCCACTCTTTAAGTCTGTTTCTTTTTTTTTTTTTTCACAATGATATTTTTTAGGTAGACTTCTCTAATCACTCACCATTCTTCCTGTCAAATAACAATTCATCATATCATTCAACCTAAATCTCTACACTGTGGTCCCGCTTCTTCATACATCTATTTATTTTGAAAAAGAAATGATTGCCAGCTGGCCTTTATTATAAACTTCTTAGGTAGCTGAAGTTTCTATCATGTTTCGTTTTTATTCTTTCGAAAAATATGTTTGTTAATAAAACTATAGGTGGCCATCTGACAACATGCCCAGTATAGAGCCCGTCATTTTAAGGACCAAAAAAGGGTCGCTTTTCTGAACTGGTGCTTGTCATCCTTACCTCTCTCCAAAGGAGTGCCTATGAGTTGAGTGGGAAAAAAAAATGTTGTCTACTTTTAAACATTTTGCAAGCAGCTCTTGTTACAACTTATACCACACAGGATGTGCTGAAGTAAGTGCTTTTGTCCAGATAGCAAATTAATTTCCATACCAGCATTCAGAAATAAATGTCAGTACTGCATTGCTAACATCCTACTAACTAACCTACTAACCATAATATCTGGTGCCCAGAGCATCTACCCCTTCACTCCAGCCTAGACTCACTTGTGTGTGTTAAGCTTTACATTATATGCCTACTGAAACAGGACATGCAGCACACTTTTTGCCTTTTCTTGTACTACCTCTAACCTTTGTAACTATGGGATTATGAAGTATTACATTTTTTGTAGTAGAGCAATGTGATATGGCTCAGATCATTCAGGGACAATACCTCACAGCAGTAGTTAAAACAAATTAACAATTTTTACCCTTTTATTGTAGAGGATACTTCCTCTGTATGACCCAGTTGAATGCCTGGTGTAATGTTGCAGAAGGTAGCATATGTACCATTTTGTTCCACTACTTTTATGTGCCCAGTCATGCAGAACATCAATTATTTATTTACTGACATCTGATTTCCTGAGACATCCAACCAGGTAGGTGCCCATTTTTCAGCAGAAGCCTGGGGAGAAAAGCTCTAAAGTATTATAAAAGCATTGTAAGTGCAACATTTTTGCAATCTTTAAAAATAATACAAAAGCATCTGTAGTTTAAATAATTTTACCAAATTAGACATAATGTGAATACATTGGTTAACAACAGATACAACTTATATAACAAAATGATTTAATATTTAGAGAAATTGTAGCCAGTTTAGAAAAATTAAAGACAAGTTAGTCTAATACGCCTGAGGTTACTCATAGCAATATGATGGGAAAGGCGTATTAATGACCGGTTGGCATAATGGTTAAGGTCTTCACCTAAGGTACAAGGTCTGACCCTAACCTCTGGACAATGCCTGTTTGGTATATGCATGTACTCCCTGTGTCTCTGTGTGGTTTCTTCCGGTTCACCCCACCTCTGAAAAACATGCTGAGTGTTTCTCTGCCAAACTCATTCAAGAATGGAACTGTGGGCAGTAGCACTAGATGGTGCTTTATTGAGGAAGGGTTATACAGACCAACCACTTTGGGCATATACTGTGGTGCACAGTATCCTCAAGATAGGACAACATGGATCACAGACTGCATGCTGTGGCAGGGCTAGCCACTCAACAGTGTAAAAATATGGATCTAGGTGATTTGGTCATGTGGACTAATGTCACCAAATGAGTATGGGTATTTGCTAGTGTTAAGGGGTTTGATGACCTAGCCTAATGTGACCTATGCCAGGGACCCATGCTAATGGTGGGAGGGGTGTATGTGCTCCTACTGGCCAGTGTGTGTCTGCCATAAAACTCAGCAGCATAAGCTACTGGCCAGGTGATGTCTAGTTGTCCAGATTGGATTACCTGGGATAGCTCTGTTAAGCGAAAGCTGGATGTAAAGAAAATCAAGTTGCCAAACATGAACTGAGAAATGCTACACTCAGTGTAGGTTCACTGACAGGCCAGAGCTTGGAGGTGGATGACATGATGGTAAGGATGAGGCTGGATATCCTATGTAATCAAGAGACAATAAGGAAGGGCAGTGCATTGGCATGGGATCCAGAGTCTACTACTCAGGGGGAGGACAGGCTAGAAACCATTTGGAAATTTTGGTGAGGGAGAAGCTTCAGAAGACAGTGAGGGATGTCATCAGAATTAATGACTGACTCATGGCAATCAGACTCCAACCTAATGATAGGGCAGTACTCATAACCTTGGCCTATGGCCACAGCAGGGTTGTAATGGTGAGGAAAAGACTGCATTCGGACAGCAGTAGCTTGCACTACTAGATAAAACAGGACAACAGGAACTGGTGTTAACAATGAAAGACCTGAAGACACATATTGGGACAGACAGAATATCATACGAGGACTGCCTGGGTCCACATAGTGGAGCAACAGCAATAAAGATGGAAAGGCCAATCTAGACTTCTGTCTGACAAATGGCTTGATAGTAGCCAACACATGATTCAGAAAGAGGCAGTCACAAGATCACATAGAAGATTAGACAACATGCAACTCAGAGGTAGACTTTTTCATACTAAGGAAAGGGCACTGGAGTAGAGTGAGCAAATGCAAAGTCATCCCCAGTGAAACAGTTGGCCCACAGCATAAAAAACTGTTTGCCACAGTCAGCTGCAAGAAATGGCCAGTAAAGGCTCTAAGATAAACAGAGACCAGGCTGAAGACTTGGAAGTTGACTGGAGAGAAACTACAACAGTTCAAAAAATTATTCAAGGCTCTAGCACCTCAAGAAGAAGAGGAAATAGGTGGAGCTGAAGAAGAAGAATTGACAGGAACTCAAAACAGCATGTGGGAGACTACAGAATACGTATGTAGCCAAACCAGGTGTGGAAATAAGGTAACATAAGAAAATCTGGTGGTGGAATGCAGAAGTCCAGGAAGTCATCAAAAGAAAGAAAGAGTGCAGGAAAAAGAGGGAGATAGAAAAGATGGACCAGGCTGGGAAGGAATATTGGTTGGCTAGCAAAGAGGCTAAGAAAGGAGTTGCAATAGCAAAGAACAAGGCATCAGAGTCACTCTACCATAGACTGGAAAGTGACTGTGTAGATGACACACAGAAACTATAACAGGTTGCAAGGCAAAGGCAGAAAGATGAAGATTGTCAGACATACTACATAAGGGATGCCAGCAACAACATGCTCACCAGTCCACAGGGCATCAAAGGCAAATGGAAGGAGTACTCCAGCAGAAGCTGTACTGCCCCAGACATAGTGTAAGAGAAGAGAAGAGAAGAGAAGAGAAGAGAAGAGAAGGGAAGGGAAGAGAAGAGGAGAGAAGAGAAGAGAAGAGAAGAGAAGGGAAGGGAAGAGAAGAGAAGAGAAGAGAAGAGAAGAGAAGAGAAGAGAAGAGAAGGGAAGAGAAGAGAAGAGAAGAGAAGGGAAGGGAAGAGAAGAGGAGAGAAGAGAAGAGGAGGGAAGAGAAGAGAAGAGAAGAGAAGGGAAGGGAAGAGAAGAGAAGAGAAGAGAAGAGAAGAGAAGAGGAAGAGAAGAGAAGAGAAGAGAAGGGAAGGGAAGAGAAGAGAAGAGGAGAGGAGAGAAGAGGAGAGAAGAGAAGAGGAGTGGAGAGAAGAAAAGAGAAGAGAAGAGAAGAGAAGAGAAGAGAAGAGAAGAGGAAGAGAAGAGAAGAGAAGAGAAGAGAAGAGAAGAGAAGAGAAGAGAAGAGAAGAGAAGAGAAGAGAAGAGAAGAGAAGAGAAGAGGAGAGAAGAGAAGAGAAGAGAAGGAAGAGAAGAGAAGAGAAGAGAAGAGAAGAGGAAGAGAAGAGAAGAGAAGAGAAGAGAAGAGAAGAGGAAGAGAAGAGAAGAGAAGAGAAGAGAAGAGAAGAGAAGAGAAGAGAAGAGAAGAGAAGAGAAAAGACGAGGAGAGAAGAGAAGAGAAGAGAAGGGAAGAGAAGAGAAGAGAAGAGAAGGAAGAGAAGGGAAGGAAGAGAAGAGAAGAGAAGGGAAGAGAAGAGCAGAGAAGGGAAGAAAAGAAGAGAAGAGAAGAGAAGAGAAGAGGAAGAGAAGAGAAGAGAAGAGAAGAGAAGAGGAAGAAAAGAGAAGAGAGGAGACAGGAAGAGAAGAGAAGAGAGGAGATGGGCAGAGAAAAGAAGAGAAGAGGAGAGGAGAGAAGAGAAGAGAAGGGAAGAGAAGAGAAGAGAAGAGAAGAGGAGAGAAGAGAAGAGAAGAGAAGAGAAGAGAAGAGAAGAGAAGAGAAGAGAAGAGAAGAGAAGAGAAGAGAAGAGAAGAGAAGAGATAGAGAAGAGAAGAGAAGAGAAGAGAAGAGAAGAGAAGAGAAGAGAAGAGAAGAGAAGAGAAGAGAAGAGGAAGAGCCCACTATAGAAGAAGAACTTCACTAAGGAAAATGAAGTCAGGGAAAGCAGCAGGCTCTGACAAGATCACAGCAGATATGATAATGATGTTGGGTGAGACAAGGGAGAAATGGCTCCTGAAGGTACTCATAGCAGTATGGAGAGAAAGGCATATCCAACATAACTGGAAAATAAGCATACTTGTGCCAGTGTTCAAGAGCAAAGGGGATATTCACAGTTGTGGGCAGTGCAGAGGTATCAAACTCCTATCACACTGCATGGATGTTCTGGAGAGGGTGATTAATAAACAAATACACAGAGTAATAGAAAGTAAGATGGGAGATAAGCAGTCCAGATTCAGATCAGGATGCAGCACAACTTACCTGATGTTTACAATGAGACAAATACTTGAGCAGAAGCTAGAAATGAGGAAAGAAATCAAGTGGGCATTCCTAGATTTGGAGAAAGCATATGACAAAGTCCCAATAAAGCTGATTTGGGCAGCTCTGTGGTGGCTTGAAGTCCCAGAAACATTGGTAGAATTAGTGCAAGTTATGTACAAGGGCCCAATGACTCAAGTATGAACAATATTTGGTCTCACTGAGGGATTCCCAGTGGGAGTGGGTGTGCATCAGGGTTCAGCTCTGAACCCACTGGTGTTCATACTGCTGACAGACTACATTAGCAAACAAATCGGAAGGGACAGATCAACAAAGTTGCTGTATGCAGATAATGTGGCATTAGAGACAGACTGAACAGGAACTTCAGCAAAAGATATGGGAATGGAATGTAGAACGGAAGGCACATGGGATGAAGATAAGTACAGATAAGACAACTGCAATGACAGATGAGTGGGGAAATCAGAAGTAGCTGCGAACTGAGATAACAGGGAAAAGAGTAGAAAAAGTTAACAGCTTGAAGTATCTGGGAGGGGTGGTTGAAGTGAAGGGAAGTCTGAATGAGGAGGTCAAAGATAGAATCAGAGGGGATGCAGCCAACTGGCATAGAGCGGCAGGTGTAATGCATAACAGAAAAATGCCAAAGAAGTTGAAAAGCAAAGTGTACAAATTGGTGTTGCAACCTGCACAACTTTATAGTACAGAAACCCGGACAGGAAAGGCAGAGCATTTGAGGAAGCTAGAAGTGATGGAGATGAAGTGCCTGAGATGGGTGGTAGGATGCACACTGTGAGACAGACAAAGAAATGAAGTTATAAAAGCAGAAGCCAAAGTAGCTCTGCCTCCAATTGCAGAAAAAGTCAGACCAGATTACTGTGGTTTGGGCACATGCTTAGAAAAGCAAAATACAATCTGGTGAAGAAAATTTGGGACAGACAGGAAGATGGCAAGAGAAAACAAAGACATCCAACAAAGAGGTGTATGGATAATGTGAGAGGAGGCTTGTGACAGTCATAAGTGTGGAAGGAAGTAAAAGAGTGGCATTGAACAAAGAAGAATGGCAAGAGATGACATGACCCCCCAACTCCATGTAGAAAATGGGGAATAAAGGAGGTGAAAGATAATGATTACTATAATCCAAACCAGGATTCCAAAACCATGTGGGAGAATGAAACAGGGCTATGGCACATTTAAACAGAGAACGGGGAGAGAAACTGATTGCACTAATGAAGTGAGTGAAGAACGGTGTGTAAGGTGGTGTAAGGTATGAATAGCTACTTGTTTATATTTAGGGATGTACTTTATTTTCAGATTCAGCAAGAATAGTGCAGGATTTTGGATAGGAAGTCTTTCAGAGTGGTCTTAAAGGACTGGAGGGAGGGTATTAACCTGATTGACACAGGTAAGGAGTTCCAGGCTTTAGCAATATGGCATGAGTACAGACCATGCCCAGCAGGTTTCATAGATTTGTAGACAGAGAGGAGTGTTTGGTCATTGGATCATAATGACTGACTGGGAGCATAGTTGTGCAGAATGGTATTTTGTGCTGGATAAGAAGATGGATGCTGGATAATTTTATATGTGTGAAGTTATCATGTCAGTTGATGGTGTAATTCTAACCAATTTAGACTTTTTAGTGTTATACAGTGGTGGTTTCTGAAAGGGGTATTTGCTGTAAATGTGGTCACTTTATTATAACATTGTTCAAGTTTTTCTTTTTGTGATGCCTGGAGGTTAGTAAGAATGTCTGTATCATAAAGTAGTGAGGGGAGGAGATAAGTAGTATTAAGTGTAGTTTTAGTTGTGTTGGTGAGAATGTTTTTGGCTCTATAAAGGATCCCTATTTTTGGTTAATTTTTTAAATGCAATTTTGTACATACAGGTCAAATTTGTCATCCACTATCATCACTAATAATTTGATGTGAGAAATGACTTCAATGGTTGCATTAGTATGAGAGAGAATTTTACATTTTGTTTTTCACGAGAGAGGGATTTGAGGAAAAAAGTAGTTTGCTTTTTTTGTTTTTTTTTTTGGGGGGGGGGGTGGCATGAGTTGTGAGTTACAAAGCCATATTTCAGTGGTGATTAAATCTTCTGGAGTAACCTTTTGGAGATGTGCCAGGTTGTCTGATGTGCATATGAGTCTGGAGTCACTTGCTTATTGTATTAGGGAAGCCTGTTGTGTGGATGTGTGGAGGGTGTTGGTGACTATGTTAAAAAGGAGGGGACCAATGATAGAGCCTTGTGATATACCAGTGCTAACTGGGAGGTATGGAGACAGGGTGAAGAGCCATTTTACTGACTAGATACCTATTGGACAAGTAGCTTTTGAATCAAAGAAGGGTGTATTAAGATAGACCTATTGAGGATATTTGAAGCAGAATTTTGCTGGGACAAACTGTTTCAAATGTTTTAGACAGGTCTAGAAATAAGGAGGAGACTAGTCTGCTATCATCTCTAGTTTTATTGACATTATCTACAAAGGTTAGAAGTGCAGCGTTAGTACTATGGGAAGGACGGAAGACATGTTGTGTGGGGGATGAGAATTCTTCTTGCAGGAAATAGTTTAGCAATTGTTTTTAAATATATTTTTCAAGCATTTTGGAGTGGGAGGATAAGATTGCTATAACTCTAAAGTTAATAATGTCTGTTGAATTTCCTCCTTTGTGTAGAAGGATAATGTGTGTTTTTTTTTTCCAGAGAGAGAGAGAGAGAGAAAGAGAGAGAGAGAGAGTAATATTCCTGGATTGACCTATTTATAAGGATTGAGACAGGATAGACAATGTTATTGGCTGCTGTTTTAAGGTGCTCACTTGGAAAGTGATCAGCTGAAACAGAGCATGGTCTGAGTTTGTTTAAGAGTAGTTTTATATAGGATGTGGGCACAGGTGTGAAGGTTAAAGTGGATCTAGTGACATGGAGCTGTTGGGTAGGGTTGGGATTAGATGTTAGGGAATCTTTGTTAGGTACCCTATACTATCTATGAAATAAAAGTTGAATTCTTTTGCAGTTTCGAGTGATGAGTTACTGGAAGAGGGGTTAGGGATGAATTTTTGGCTAGGATATATGATTTCTTTAATGCCTGACAAGAATTTTTTAAGGTTGTGTATACTACTGTACTGAATTGCTGTTATTGTATATTTTTTTTGTACTAATGCATTTGCTTTTTGGCATGGTTGTGTAGCAGTCTGAAGTTTGTGAGATATTGCAGTGTTTTATATTTTGCCATACTTTTTCTGTATCCTGCATTAGCATTCTACTCTTTTTGGATAGCCAACTTGCATTATTTGTTTTTAGTCTCTTCCTTCTAGGGGGTTCAAGGCTATTTAGGATATTTAGGAAAGTTGTACTGATTTCATTTTCAGCATCATCTAAAGGGAGGATTTTTATGATGCTCCACTTATAGATGATATGGTTAATGATTATTTCTGGGTTAAACTTGGAGAGGTTGATTGCTGTTTTATAAGCATGCTGTTTAAGTGGATGTGTGAAATGTCTAGTTGCATAGATTGGGAGATGGTCAGTCAGGGAGTCCTTGTACCTGTGGTAGTGAATTTGCTAGGGTCTGATACTAGGGTCCAGTCTTAATAAGGAAGTTGATGTCTTGTTATAATGTATGGGGCTATTAATTAGTTGTGTGAAACTATATAAGTTCATGCTAGATGTAGGGGGCTTAGAGGTTTTGTCCCCCCCAACTGATATTGACATCACCCAGGAGTATTTTTTTCTTGTGGAATTATCAATATCTAGTGTAGGCTATCTTCCAGTGTAACTGCGTTGTCACTAGAAGGGATGCAAAGGGCAGTAATTCATATTTGTTTTTATTTCTTTATTTTCAGAAAAGTAATAAAAAGCTCTGCAGAGTTGAATTTTGGTACTGGTTTATTTTAGGGTATAATGTGGTTGTTATATTTATTTATTTATATATTTATATAGGAAATATTAAAGCAATTGTTAGGAAATATTAAAGCAATGCCACTTTTCTCTTGGCTACTACAGATGATATTATAGTGGAGTGGGATTTCGGAGTTTCTTGTGCAGCGTTTAAGCCAAGTTTCAGTTACAGTGATAATACAAGACTTGTGTTGGGTAATCTAGGCATGTAGTTCAATAGTTTTATTTGTTATGATTCAAATATTTATTGCAGCAAAAGTCAAATTATCAGGGCTGGGGGCTGACTATTGTGGCAACAGAGAAGTGTGTGGAAGGGAATTGTCTTGATGTTTATAGGTTCATACCAGGGTCTTTACAAGCCTAGCTGGTTGGTTCTGATAAGTGGGGCTAGGATTAGTATGACTGTCTTCTCCAAGAAGGATTTTAGTAGAGTGAGGTATTATTGATTCTTGCTTTTTGGAGAGAATTCTTCCAACTTAATTTTTGTTTTGATTTAAACTGAAATGGAGTTAATCAGTCTATATGTGGGTTAAAGCTGAGGTTTGTCATTAAACAGGTTTAGTGTGATGTTTGGAAAGCTTAGGCAGGAAGCTGGGACAGAGTTGGAGAGCGATGTCGTGAGCTATTATTGAATCATAGTAGGATGAGAAATGGCTCAGAAGGAGGAGAAGAACAGAAGATAAGCTGAGAAGAAGCATGATTAAGTAAAGGGATTTGTATTTTATTGATTGTAGGTAGTAGGGGAACAGGAATCAGGAAAGAATCAGGAAGTTGCAGGGCTGTAGGATATTTAGTGGTGGTGGGGTTTTAAAGCTGATAGTAAATAGGGAGGAAGGAAGGATTTTCTGTGAAGGAAGAGAATTAGATTGTTCTTTTATCTTCTCTTTTGATTATGAAATATGAGAAATACAAATGTTTGAAATGATAGAATTTGAGGATATATTTAAGATAGGAAGTAGTGAAGATTTATATGGGGAAAATAGGAGCTAAAAGGAACTAGGAAGTAGTGAGGATTTATTTGGGGAAAATAGAAGCTGAAAGGTACTATAATAGGTATTGTTGGTGAGGGGTCTGTGTATGAATGGATATTGTACAAAGCAGAATGAGATGGAGAAAGGTTGTTGGAAATTATGCTAAATGTTAGATGGAAGTTGGGAAATAGAAAAATAGAAAGGGGAGTGTTTGAATGATAGCAGCAAAGTTGTTTGGGGAAGATTCGGGAATAAGTGTCACAGGTGAAATGTGCATGTGGAAAGTGTAATGGTAGAGTAAGAGGGGTTGGGTTGGAACTGGGGTAGGGTAGGGGAGCAAAGCAAAGCAGAATGTATCGAGCTGAGAATTGTAGGCATCTCACCTTCAGATTAATAATTATAGAGCGTAATCAGTTTATAGCCGCTGCAGAGTAATTAACTAGGAGATACAAAGTTGAACAGGTTATCTGCATTTACTGAATGCTGAAACCAGGAAGCTATGGAGATTAAGTAACTGGCATATACAGTGTAATCTACTGTCAAGATAAATGACAGTGGGGAACTTAGGAAGTGGTCCTTTCAGAGAAAGGACTACTTTTTTGTGGGGAATGTCACAGACACTTTCCAACACAAGGTAGGCATGTATTTGACTAGTTAATGTTCATACACAGCAAGGCTCATCATGTTAAATTTGCTTACAGTGCACAGTGACAACATTCTCAGAAGGAATGGCCTTGGGCTAGAACTCCTGCAGTACTGGGGTAAGAATGGATGAAGTGAGCATAAGCTATTGCACAATGACAATATTCTCAATGGAAATTTCTGAGAGTTGGCGCTTCTGCCAGAACTCTTGCAGTATCAGGGCCGGGATATTAGTTTAACTGATCCCTGTGTTCAACAGAAAAGTATGCAGGGGAAGCACTGACATTATGCAACTGCTGATATAAGGAAACTTTTGCCTGTCTCTAGGGCAGTATGATTTCAGAGTTAATATATTTAGAGATATATGGTGCAGGAGACTTATCCCCCTACAAGATACTTTTTTGGTATGCATGCTAATGTCAGCAATGTGCATTGTCACGTTAACAGATTTTTGTTACTCATGCTGCTGTGTGATATGGCATGATCCTCAGCTTTAAATATCTTGTTTTCTATGCCTTTTTTGTACAAAAGAGGAGGAAAAATTCTGAAACATAAAAAGGCAGCACTGACATGCCATTTTGTCCATGGGCAGAACAGCAGGTTCCTTGAATCCTGAGAAACCCTGCCTGAAAATAATTAAAAATAATAATTTCATAGCTCAGAGACTTGCAAGCCATACCTGCAAACTACCTAGCACAAAAATTCTGGACAAAGCAAAAAATAATCGTGTACAAAGACTCAAAATCAGGTGCATATTTTAAATATTGCTCTTATAAACTTATGATACATGTTTTGCATTAGCATGCATTTTTTTAAAAGACGTGAAGTCTGAAACACAAATGCCTGTCATTATTTTGTGACATCAGTCCTCAAAAATTTGCCAGATTTTATGAGGAACAGATCAAAAATATAAGGCAATAATCTGGACATTCTGAGAAACTCTGTACAGTTAAGTGGTATTTGCAAGCAGATAGGACAGCACTGCATTCTTTCAAACACTTCTGCTCTGTCAGAGCCACTGCATGGTATAAATGAGGCTTGGAACAAGGCAAGTTGTCCTGGGACATCTTCAAGGAGGTGTTAGGTGGATATTAATGGGAATTCAATGGGTTGGGGAGGTGAAAGGGTTAAACGGTGGGAGGGTTGATTGGAAGGAAATGAGATAAGGGTGGGCGGTGCTTAAGGGATTTAGATGAATGTAGCTGGGTAAGTAATCACATTTTGACGTGAACTTGCTAAAGTGAGTTCATGCCCAAGACGACTTGTAGGTAGTCCAAGTGAGCAGGTAGGTCTTGGGTTACTGGTGGATGTCGGGTTGGTC
Source organism: Protopterus annectens (assembly GCF_019279795.1). Lineage (NCBI taxonomy): Eukaryota > Metazoa > Chordata > Ceratodontiformes > Protopteridae > Protopterus > Protopterus annectens. Next base: position 26,416,112 of record NC_056729.1, on the reverse strand, counting down.
AGGGGCAGGTGGCCAGTAAGGTAATAATTTTTTTTCCCTGCTGTAGTGGCTAGAGGGACAGGGCATTTGGGACAGTGATGATAGTGGAATGCATATCATGGAATGGGCCGTGGCTGGGTTGCTTGTGCTATTTTATTAGAAACTGCTATTCTCCATTAGAGAAGGGAGGGCCTTTGCAGTATCATTGTTATGGGGTTACTAGATAGTGGGTATTCTTTAACTCCATTATAAAAAATATATATATATATATATATATATATATATATATATATATATATATATATAACTAGTGGATTGGTAGTGGAAGTTGTTTGGCATGTTTTCTGTTTTGTTCCACTCAGTATCATGGCCATGTTGATGTGCTCCCATCGACAGAAGTTGCTAGTAGCTTTCGCAGTAAGTGAGAGTAACGGCAGCCATTGGGCATGCCCAGTACACCACAACTGCGATGAGCTACTAGGTTCAGGGGTAGGAGTGGCGAAGTTGTGGACCGGGTTGTTTATCTTTTCTCAGTTGCTACTATAAATTAGATTTCTGCATTCACAGGTTGCATCTCTTATTGCGACTGTTGCTTAGCGTTTGTGTAAAAAAAAAAATTCTGTGTCAACTGTGGTTGTGAAGGAAGACCAGTTTACCATGACATAAAATCCTGCTCCACCACTGGCTGCTAAACCCAAACGTGTCAAGGCAGCTATGAAACCCAGTGATCGCCCTAAATATTCGGACAGGATTATGTAGCTATTTCAGTTGAGAAGAGTCACGGTGGCGATAAACAGAGGAACTAGCAGAGTAGAAGAAGGCGGCTAGCCATAGCAATCCCAATGCCCCCAAAACAATTAAAATTATGGTAGCAAAGCCTCACCTAAGAAAGTAAAGTCATCCATGTCAAAGGACAGTTAGATGCGCATACTGCAGCCAAAAAGGGAGCATCAGAATGGGATTTTAAAGACAATGGTGACATGACCTTACATGCAGTTTGTATATAGTACTTATGCATTTCTTATGACTTTTTGAAATATGTTCTTGCTAAACTTGATCGACTATGTATGGCAAGCAGGCAGAATCAGAACATGTACAATTTCACATTTACTAACTCAAGGAGGTTGAGATTTAGTGGTAGGAGGACTATCGACAAATGTATTTTAAGCCCCTTGAAGAAAATGCTGTTATAATAAAATGGGACTCTTGTAACTCTGCCTGTATATCTCTTTGTGAAAGCTCTTGTTGCATGCTCTCTTGTCGGCAGCAAGAGTGAGGGTAGTAGAACGGTGCAAAATTAAAAGGGAGTGGAGTCTTCAACTCTGTAATAATTTGCGCCATTAAGTGGTGTCAGTGCACATGGCTTGGAGAATTTAACTGTGAGGTAGAGTGAGGCCCTAGTAATAATACTTTCGACTTGTTTGCACTAATCTGGTGTTTCTGTATGTAAGTAGTGATATCATCTCCTCCAGTATTAGCAGGTAAGGTTTTGTCTCCTACCGTGTAATAATTCATGACATGTCAATGCATAGTGCTGAGTAATTACATGCTGGGGTAATTGTATCATTAATTACTGCTGTGGTGTTTTATTCATGGTGGTTTAATGGTCACTGGGCTTGGCATATGAAAGTAAATGCATTAGTTAATTCATCTGAGTGACAGTGGCAACTTAGGGCTGAATTTACGGTACCTAACCTTAAACAAATTTATTTATTTATTTTATATACAGTGCTATTGGTTGATCAAGAGATTGGGGTCTGATCTAAAGTTAGAGTACTTGAAAGGTAGAGGCTGGACATCATAGCAGTTAAACATCATAGCCATTTGCATTTGTCTGCTAAAGTACAATAAAATAAAATATTGCCTTTTGTTCTTTTGGGTATACAATTGGCTTGTGGGACAAAGAGCAATATTGTTCCTAAATTAAAATGGGTATTGGAGGACAAGTTGTTATAAACATTGTCATTGATTAATATCTCCAAAGGTTCATGGATGCTTAATATTTCGGAGGTGAGTGAGGTATGTCTCAAGTGTAGTTCATTGCATTTGGTTACCGGGAAAGTCTGTCTGGGACAGTAGCCCATTTTCATTGATGTTGAAGGATGTAGGCTGGGATGAATCAGGTCAATCCACCAACTTTGCACAGTGTCATGGCCTTCACTGGTCCTGAGGTTGTGGCGGGTCCAGTCTTTGCCATGGATTTCATCTGTTTTTCACGGGGCTGCTGTGATTTGAAACAAATGTGGGGTCACACTGTGCCCTTCATCTGTACACAATTTCACAGAATGGCCAAATCTTGCCTTACATTTTGGCCTGGGTGGGTGTTTTACTTCATACATTATCAATTGGGTGACCCATATGTCCGTTGGGGGTGGCACCACAAGAGAATTAGATCCGGGCTAAATTAGATCAGGGCTGGGTGAAGTTACCATCCTAGTTAAGCTGCTAGTAAGCTGCTATTAGGTTTTCGGCATTTTGTCTCTTGGTTCTAAATTATGGTGGCTAGTGTTTCTCATTTGGTGATGGAAGGTTGAGAGTTGGCAAATGTTTTTACAATATAAGTTAGCTTGGCTTATACAGTGCGCTAATGGATATGGTATGGAATCACAAGGTTACCCTAGTTTGTGGATATTGATATGTCCCTTCATGTGTAGGATTTAGGGGTAACATACTTGACTGGCAGTAAATTTACATTAGGTATTTGATAGGGTATTAGAAGCTTAGCTTCAAGTATGGCTGCTTTGTCATAAGTGTGTGTGGTGTTGGTACATTCCTTCCCGAGCTGGCAGGATAGGCTGTCTTGGAAGATGTCTTTGGATGTGCGTTATGTATTTTATATGATTTATATGTTCTTTTCTTTCTTGCAGATGGGGGTTTTTGGAATGCTGCTGCTATAATTTGGAATAGATGGGTATAAGGTGGAACCTTCTCTTTACATTTTAGAGGATTTACACTTGTCCTTTTCTTTGTAGATGGTGGTGTCATGAGTACCAGTTGTAGCACTACACAGTGAGTTCGCAGATGATGGAACAGTGGCGAGCGAGGAGGTTACAAATGGGGAGCTCAAGTGGGCAACATACAAGGCCAGAGAGTGGAGTAGCAAGGACAGGAGGTGATGGGTGTACTTCGGTTGATGGCCAGAAGGAAGGAGGCCTGAGAGGTGTTGGAAGCTGTTGCATTGGATGTCACTGTCACCAGAGTGGTGTACTATGCCAGTGAACAGAGTAGCAAGATGGGGGTTTTGGAATGCTGCTGCTATAATTTGGAATAGGCGGGTATAAGGTGGGGCCTTCTCTTTACATTTTAGAGGATTTACTTTGGTCTTTTTCTTTGCAGATGGTGCATGATGAGTACCAGTTGTGGCGCTACACTATGAGTTTTCAGATGATGGATGTGTTGGCGAGTGAGGAGGTTACACATGGGGAGTACAAGTGGTCAACAGTTACTGGCTGAGATGATGGTGTGCCAAGTTTCAGTGGTGAGATACAGTGAGTTAACAGATGATTATGCTTTGGTGTTGAATAAGCGGTGGGGTCATTGGATGCGTAATCAGAAATAGACAGGTTAAAAGGCAAGCACAGTGATTCAGAAGAAGAAGAAAGAAACACAACCAACTTTTTGTTTACTCTAGAATAAGTAATATGTTTTATGACCTCAATTGATTGTCATAGTGACAATAGTTTGGCTGCATGGTATTGATAGAGTAAAGAGGGGTCAGACTGCTAAAGCCATTATGGGGTTTAGGTGCCTTACTTTTGATATGGGTAGTTGGTGTTGGCAAGGCCATTTTTATATGGCATTTTGAAGTTTTTCAGGTTCTGCATGTCATTGGGCAAGTAAAAGGAATTGTTTGCGAAGGGTGATATGCAACTGCTTTAATTTGGTGGTCAGGGTTGAGTATTTTTGCTCCAGTGGCATGTGATGCTTTGGTAAGCATTAGGTAATTGCCAGGGGCTGGTAATGTCCTGGTGATTATTGTTACACCGAATGATGTTTGGCCTTATCCCCTAAGGGTGCCTAGCTGATGGAAGTTGGTGGTGAGGGGGGACAGCCTGGACAGGCTGGTGGCGGAGAAGAGGGAGAGGGAGAGGTTTGCCCTCTTCTGTTCCCCCTCTGGTGTCTGCTGGTGCATTTCAAGGAGTTTTGTTGAATAGATAAGCAAGCAGAGGTAAGGACACTGCTTATTTGGTTTGAAGGTAATTCAGTGATTGGTTTATGAAGCTTCATAAGTAAAGTAAGTGAGCAAAGGTATGGATGTTGCTTACTGGGTTGGATGAGCAGGTGGGTATAAGGTGGAGCCTTCTCTTTACATTTTAGAGGATTTACTTTGGTTCTTTTCTTTGCAGATGGTGGGTGATGAGTATCAGTTGTGGTGCTACACTATGAATTCTCAGATGATGGAAGTGGTGACAAATGAGGAGGTTACACATGGGAGCAGAACTGGTCAACAGTCACTGGCTGAGATGATGGTGTGCCGAGTTCCAGTGGTGAAATACAGTGAGCTCACAGATGATCATGCTTTGGTCTTGAATAAGCGGTGGGGTCATTGGGTGAGTAATCAGAAATACACAGGTTAAAAGGCAAGCACAGTGATTCAGAAAAAGAATAAAGAAGCACAACCAACTTTTTGTTTACTCTAGAATAAGTAGTATGTTTTATGACCTCATTTGATTGTCATAGTGAGAATGGTTTTGCTGCATGTTTAAATCTGAATGCATAATTCAGTGGAAGTCCTGGACACTTGGGTGGGCACATTGAGGTTACAGATGGAGTGCTGAGTGAGTAACAGTCAATGCCCTGATGGAAATGGACTTAAAAGGTAATGGTTTTGTTTTATGGTTTTGAGTGCTGGAGAGACTATAGGGTGGTAGGTAATTTTATTCAATGGTCATTAAGGCTCATTACAGTTAGGGCAATGGTGATTTCTTGCAGATGTAGGACATGTTCATTTGGCCAGTTTGAGTAGGTTACTTTGGTAGGGTTAATAGTTGATGCAGTTTAATTTCTACATGCGGGATGGGGCTAGCATGTTGCTAATCTTGTGTTGACCAGGTGGCATAGGGCATTTTTCATTCCGGTATAATCTGGTTTTGACCTGTAGTATAAGGAAATTTCAGTTTGGTATATTATTGGTGGCATTCAAGAGTATTGATAGAGTAAAGAGGGGTCAGACTGCTAAAGCCATCATGGGGTTTAGGTGCCTTACTTTTGATATGGGTAGTTGGTGTTGGCAAGGCCATTGTTAAATGGCATTTTGAAGTTTTTCAGGTTCTGCATGTCACTGGGCAAGTAACAGTAATTGTTTGGGAAGGGTGATATGCAATGGCTTTAATTTGGTGTTCGGAGTTGAGTATTCTTGCTCCAGTGGCATGTGATGCTTTGGTAAGCATTAGGTAATTGCCAGGGGATGGTAATGTCCTAGTAATTATTGTGCACCGAATGATGTTTGGCCTTATCCCCTAAGGGTGGCTAGCTGATGGAATTTGGTGGTGAGGGGGAACAGCCTGGGCAGGCTGGTGGTAGAGAAGAGGGAGAGGCTTGAGTATGGACACTGCTTACTGGACAGGATGAGCAGGTACGCTGTCCTGATTAACATTGCAAAGATATTTATGCTGTGTTTAGAATTGACTACACTGTGTCCAGTTGTATTTAACATATTTTGGTAATCAAAGTTATGTTATGGAAGTTTTAATAAAGGTCGTCAAATGTCATTTGGTGTGTTGTGTTTATTGAAGAGGACCGGGACAAATGAGGTTTGGAACAAGCCAAGTTGTCCTGGGACATCTTCAAGGGGATATTAATGGGAATTCAATGGGTTGGGGAGGTGAAAGGGTTAAATGGTGGGAGGGTTGATTGGAAAGAAATGAGATAAGGGTGGGAGGTGCTTAAGGGATTTAGATGAGTGTAGCTGGGTAAGTAATCACATTTTGGCGTGAACTTGCTACCCTCCCACCCTCCCTTTTTAGTTGGCGGATTGGTGGGATTGTGATTATTTGATTCCAGTAGGCAGAGAAGAGGGACAGGCTTGACCTCTTCTGTTCTCCTTCTGGTGTCTGGTGGTGCATTTCAAGGAGTTTTGTTGAATAGATAAGTGTTTATTGAAGGGGACCGGGGCAAATCCTGCTAGCACAATACTCTGAGCTCTGAGTCTTAGCGTCATTGGAAGTAATTTCTTGTTGTCCTCAGATTCTGCTGTGCATATCAAACTCTTCCACTCTTATCCAGGCAAGGAAGTTTCTAAAGTTTTCAGTAAGTTCCTTCATGCTCACTATCAGATAATTCTTACTTGAGATTGAAGCCTTCAAGCTTTTAACCCTAATTTAAATAGGTGCATTAATCAGTCTGTGGCTCTTTCACTCTTCTATTATTACATTACTCGCTACAAGGCACTATACTTAAGTATAAAGAGATTCTCACAGGTCACCTAATACAACTAAAAGCAGTAAATTCATAGTGTTTTGTGAGGTTTACTTGAGAATAATGTCACCGAACACCTTAGAGGTCAATCTCCATCATCACTTGCCATTGTCTCATTGCTTGTTCCTCAGACATCAATTACATCAAGCTTGAATTGGTTGGAGGGTAATAGCAAGTGCCCCTTTCAGATTTTCATGAAAACATCACAATATTTTTACACTGTAGTTCATCATCCTCAGCCCCTTTTTCCCATTTTTTTCTACATGGGGTCTGGGTATCATGTTAACTGTCACCAACTTTCTCAACTCAGTGCCACACTCCTGCCTTCTTCAACATTCATGCCTGACTTTCACCGATCTTCTTTCACACAATCCATCCACCTCTTTGCTGGACATCCTTGCTTCCTCTTACCTTCTTCCTGTCTGTCCCAAATCTTCTTCATCAGACTGTCTTCTGCCTTTCTACATGTGTCCAAACCACCGTAATCTGTTCTCTTTGATCTTTTCTGGAATTGAAGCTACTTTGGCTTCAGCTCTTATGTGCTCATTTCTTTGTCTGTCCCACAATATGCATCCTACCACCTTTCTCAGGCACTTCATTTTGATCACCTCTAGCTTCTTCAACTGCTCTGCCTTTACTGCCCAGGGTTTCTGTACCATACAGTAGTACTGGTCACACCACTGTCTTGTACACCTTACTTTCCAGCTTCTTTGGCATTCTTCTGTCATAGACTACACCTGATACTCTATGCCAGTTGGCTGCAGCCCCTCTGATTCTAGCTTTGACCTCTTCATTCAGACAACCCTTCTCCTCAACTACCCCTCCCAGACACTTGAAGCTGTTTAACTGTTCCACTATCTTCCCTTCTATCTCTGTTCTCAGCTTCTTCTGATTTCCCCAGTTTGCTGCCATTACCATCATCTTATCTGTGCTTAGTTTCATCCCATGTGCCTTCAGATTTGCATTCCATTCTCCTATCCTTTGCTGAAGTTCTAGCTCAGAGTTTGCCTGTACGGCCACATCGCTTGCATACAGCAGCTTTGTTCATCTCTCCCCTTCAGCCTGTTTGCTAATGTAGCCCATCACCAGTATGAACAACAGTGGGCTCAGAGCTGAACCCTGATGTACACCCACTCCCACTGGGAACCCCTCTGTGAGGCCGAACACTGTTCGTACTTGAGTCACTGGGTCCTTGTACATAGCCTGCACTAATTCTACCAATGTTTCCAGAACTTCAAACCACCACAGTACTGCCCAGATTAGCTTTCTTGGGACCTTGTCATATGCTTCCTCCAAGTCTAGGAATGCCAAGTTGGAATCTCTCCTCATCTCTAGCTTCTTCTCAGGTATCTGTCTCAATGCAAACATTTGGTCAATTGTGCTGCATCCTGATCTGAATCCAAACTGCTCATCTCCCATCTTACATTTGGGTCTATATTATGATATTGCATGCTTGAACGACACATAATCGACCCCATGTAAGTGAAAGCTTTCCAAAGGAAAAAAATCACTGTTCCAAAACAAAAAAAAAACTGTAAAACATTACATAATGTGGGGGGCTTCACCCCCATACCCCCCACTTAAATATACAACTCTGTGATCGCACTACAGTGCCAAAAAGGCAAAGTAGTGAAAGCGGCCAAACAAATTATTTCACAGGGAAAGAATTCGCTGAAAATCTGCTTCACTATTTTGCCTTTTTGCATTTTTCAGTTTGACAAAGATGCATTCAACAACCTGCATCTGTGACAGCATAATAGGGAGCCTTACATTCTACTACTCTGTGTATCCATTTATCAATCACCCTCTCCAGAACTTTCATGCAATGTGGTAGGAGTTTGATCCCTCTGTACTGCCCACATTTGTGGATGTCCCCTTTGTTCTTGTATACTGGCACGAGTATGCTTATTCTCCAGTCATCTGGGATACGTCTTTCTCTCCACACTGCTATTAGTACCCTTAGGAGCCATTTCTCCCCTGTCTCACCCAGCATCTTTATCATATCTGCTCTGACCTCATCTGAGCCTGCTGCTTTGCCTGACTTCATTTTCCTTAGTGCTGTTCTTACTTATTTTAGGGTGGGCTCCTCTTTTTCTCTTATCGTAGGCTGTTTCTGGGGCAGTACAGCTTCTGTGGGGTTTTCTTCATTCAGAAGCTGCTGGAAATACTCCTTTCATCTGCCTTTGATGTCGTATGGACTGGTGAGCAGGTTGTTGCTGGCATCCCTTATGAAGGGTATCTGACTATCTTCTTTATCTTTCTGTCTTTGCCTTGCAACCTGATATAGTTTCTTTGTGCCCCTTACTGAGTCACTTTCCAGAAGCTGGTAGAGTCTCTCCAATGCCCTATTCTTTGCTACTGCAACTTCTTTCTTAGCTTCTTTGTTAACCAACCAGTAGTCCTTCCTAGCCTGGTCAGTCTTTTCTAGTTCCCAATTCTTCCTGCACTCCTTCATTCTTTTGATGACTTCCTGGACTTCTGCATTTTTACATTGTATTTATTATCTGATTACAGCAGCTGTCATGCTTCACTAGTTGCTGAATGATCTGAAGTGTTTCAAGAGCTATAAAACATGAGAAAACAGCTTTTCAAACCTTGTCCTGCTTCAAAGCTTGGATCAAACATCAGGATTTCTTTATCTGGAAACAATGAACCAGTTAGCATATATTCAGCAAAGACAACTTCAATTTTAGAGTATAATTTTTGAAATTCCTGAATTAAGACAGGGACGAATCTGCCGAATACTCTAGGATCATTCAATGATAGGGAATAGTAGACAATTGAGTAACAAGAACATGTGCACCTCACCACAGCCCACACTCATGATGTAGCACACTTTTTAAGAAAGGCAAAACAGGTCAGTCCTGGAAAAAAAATTATGAGTACCCATTCAGTCATCCAGGTTTAATTTGAAGGATGCAAGGGTGACAGTTTGTTTAACCTGAAGGTGAAATGTAAGAAATGCAAGTCCTTAGTTCTGGTATTAGTGGAGCTATTTGACTTGGAAAAATCCAGATGATCAAGGAGGATAGGATCCCAATGCAAACAGTGGCAACTTATAGGTAAAGGATTACTCATTTCAACTTTGCTGAGCAGGACTTATTTGACAGGTTTCGAGTGGATTGGTATATCATGCAGGCTTTAGTGAGTTTCTATGGTCCACAGATGGGAATTGCATCACTTAGATTGCATTCTCAACCAAAACATTTGTCTGCACATAGACAATGAGATCCAGTCTCCTATACCTGTGGATACTGAGATATGTATAGCCCTATTCTTGCTACAGGGGCTTTCCAGAATCAAACTTGGGATGAGGTGGGGTTCTCAAAGACTTTTGCCTTGAGTATAATTCAACAGTTCCTCAATATACTCTTGCTGCATACAGTTATCCCCTCATTTAAAATGTTTCAAAAACCGATTTGATAACTGGATGGGTGATAATGTTTATATCCTGTGTTTAATGAGGCATTGTTATTTGACTGCCTTTGGTCTGAACACTAAATAATCTTATGAGAAACCTATAAATATAACTGTTTCAAATTGTGCCCTCAGGACTAAGCCAGTGCCACATTTGCTTTCAATGGCATGCTTTCCTGAGGAGTTTGGTGTAACTGATTGCACCCACGTTAGTATTAGGGACCCATCTGCGCCACTGAGGGAGTGGTAGCAGAACAGAAAGTGTTAGCATTTTATCAGTTACCAGACAGTGTGTAATGCATGGGGTGAATCACCAATGTACTGGCCGAGTAATGCAGAAGTGCCCACAGTTCTCAAATTTGGCACACAAGATCACTGTACCACCTCTTTCAGTTTAATTTCTACAAGTCTTTAGGGTTTCTAATAGCAAGATAGGAATAGACCCTATCCCTAAGTCAGGATATGATTAAAGTTCATGAAATTAGGTTCCCTGTTATATGATCGAAGACGCATTCTTTCAAATGCATCTTGATCGAACTTGAAAGCACAAAACGGCAAAATACCGAAGCGGCATATAAGCAAATTCGTTCCCTGGGAAAAAAATCACTTGGCTGCCTTTGTTATTTTGCCATTTTCATCACTGTAGTGTGATCTCGGAGTTGATATATTTAAGTAGGGTAGGTGTGGGGGGTGAAGCCCACCACTTTATGTAATGTTTTAAAGTTTTTTTTTCATTTTTGGAACAGTGATTTTTTTTTCCCTGGGGAAAAAATTGCTGTTCTAAGTGTTCAGGATTATAAGCTTTTGCTTACATGGGGTCGATAAATCAGCATTCTCTTTTTTAAGCGTTCGCTGATTTAATATAGATCCTGACATTTGTATTGTTTCAGTGTTTGATGTTAGCCAATAGTGTTCCTCTCAGCACCCACAATGTACCTAGAATTGCCTGGTTCTGTAATTACTATGGGGTTACATGCACTTGTAGCATATTTAAGTATGACTGTAAATTATTTTTCTATTAGACCTGCTGCTCCTACTACTACTGGAACTGACTAGGTATTTTTCTTCCACATTACTCTCTTTTCTGCTTGCAGATTGGGACATTGTATGACTTTGTGTCTTTCTGTATACAAGATAACTGTAATCACTGGATGTAGCAGCTTCAATGATCAGTGCTACTGTTGTCTTTTTTTTCATGGACTACTATATCTGGTTTTCACACACCTATTTTTGAACTGTTTATAATGGGTGATCCCATATGACATAAATTTCTTCATTCTCTATAATGCTTTGTGGTTTATGTTTCTAATGCTTCTGATCTACTTGCATATTGTAGTGTTTGCACAGTCTACAATTCAACAGTCCTGCCACATTATTGTGCCTTTCAGAATACAGGCCCTCTGCAATGAGTGCATAACACTTTCAACAAGATGTGTGACTGTTTCCAGTTCTGCTTTAAACCTGCATTTGTTTGTTTCTCCATTCTTTTCAGTGGACTTTGTAAACCAAGCCATGCATAATCCACTGTCCTGGGATGACATTCTTAGCCATTTATCTTTTGGTTTCAGTAAATCCTCTCCTTAACCATTCCTATGCTAAATCTTCATAAATGTGAGGTTGCTCCATAATATCTCTGTACTTGCCACTATATTTCTGGATTTCCACTTTTCTTTCCTTCTCAACTGAACCATTTATTTATATTTTTTCTTTTGTGTTTTTGGCAAGTTTAGTTGCTGTCTGATTTTTGCCTACTTCTGCTTGGTTTCCATTCCTGCTTGATACCAAAATGCTTCTCCTAAGCTAAGCAAATATACGATCTTAGACTTCATCTCCTCATACTTTAAAATGTTCACTGTGGGTGCATCTGATGGGGTCAGTGGATATGTAAGTACTTCCATGACTGCAGATCTAAACATGCAGTCTATTTTGAGGAGCCCCATACCTCCTTAGAGTCAGAAATTTATAATCTTGCTATACACTGATTTTTACATACCATTTGATAAGCATGAAACATTTTTCTTGTTTTTGTGTACAAGTGAGCCAACACTTTTTGGATCCAATCAATCAATCCAGAACTGTAAGTGAGAACAGGAAGTGCAAACTGATTTATAGTTTGAGCTTTATTCCTCTATGCCAAAGTAGTTTTTAAAATTAGTTTTAGTCTTCTGAAGTATTCTTGACTGTCCTGAACTAGTCTAAGTCATGTCCTGAACTAGTCTAAGAAAGAAACCAAGAGTCTCTTTTACCTTCTGAAGGAATCACACCTGCAGAAACTGGAGAAGGGCTTCCTTGGGGAGGATGGCAAAAGACTGATATTAAGCAGGAACTGTGGTATCTCCTACTTTGGAGACAGGGATCCCCTGTTCAGGAGAGCAGTGCAGACATGGTACAATGATCTGTTCAGACAGAGGAGGTATCAGCTGACTGGGTGGGTTTTGGAGATACAGGACTGAAGACCGCAGTTATTGGTATTCCTGTTCTTGCATATTAAATTAATATGTTTTGATTTCTATGTACTTATTTAGCTGAATAGTTATGGAGTTTTATATATGTTGTGTAGTATTAATTATTCATAAGTTAGTAAAAGTAGTAAAATTTATGTAACTTTGTCACTGACACTTATTCAGGATAATGGATGTTGTAAAAGTTATATTTTAGTTACTTGTTGGTGAAATTTTAATTTGCTCTGTGTGTTATTTGTTGCATTTCAATCGGACTGTTTTATTCTATTGATGGTATTACTTTTGATATATAAAGATATTTATAATTCAATTTGTCTCTTCAAATTTGTATACGAAATACATTTTAAAATGTATTACTTATATTTTGCACTATGTTGAAAATTGCTATTGATAATATTTTTGGGGATTTACAGAACTTTCCTCATCTTTAGCAATGTCATGTATAAGGCACCGCATTGGGCACAGAGGGAATGTGGACTGTGCTGAGACTTACTGAAGTACCTAATGTCAATGAGCTTTGTATTAAACAAATTGCAGTGCTTTAGGTCTTGATTAATGACTGCAGACATAATTGCAATATCATAGAAGTAGTGGCAGTGATAAAGATACATATTATGAGATGAACATACTGTTATAATTCCTTGCAGCTTAGATTAGCCATTTGAAAGTTGACTCTAGCCAAAGCAACACCTGCAAGATACTGGCCTTCTTGAAATAGATTGTTTGCTGAGGTTGCCATGGTAGCAAACTGTTCATTTATAAATAGATCAATATGATATTCCTCTCTCTCCCAACAAAGGTATTTTGTGCCTAAGAATGTATCAAATTAGGAAGGTTCAGTATTGACTGTAGCAAAGTATTTAAAGCTGGACAGCATTCAGTGTTTACAAGAAAGGCATAAAGAGCATGCAGTATGGATATCTTTTCAACTTTACAGCCACATTTTTACAATAAGTTTTTGCTTATGGTCCACTGCATACATTTACAGAATAACATTCTGCATTTCCTAATAAAAAGAATGGAGTACATCATAAAATGAAGGAGGAAATGATGAACGGTTTTGGCATAATTTAAGCTTTATCAGCAAAAGTAGTAGAAATATTGCTGTCCTTTAAAATATAACACACACACACACATTCAGGATCAGGAAACCATTATTCTATTTTCTCACATCTCTACAGCACTTGAGGAAGTTTCTTAGAACAGAGAACAGGTCAAGAAGCAAGTGACCTGGCTGGCGTCACAACCTCATTATAAATACAGCAAATACTAAAGAGAATGAAATAATGCACAGGTATATAACACAAGACTAAGGTAGCAATGCATAATTAAGTACCACTCTACTATGACTGTGAGTCTGTGATGCTCACAGTATCAGTAACTAGTCTGTACATGCATTCAATGAGATGTATGTAACTATACTGTAGTGAATGACTGAAGTCGAAGGAAATGTAGTGAGTGAATAGTGAGTCGTTTTTTTTATGTGAAAACATACATGTCTCTGTACTTGTCAGTATGTATTGTTACATTACTTCATTGCAGATTGTATATGACATTTCACTGCAAAACTTATTAGAGGCATTCAGTCGTATTACAGAAAATGCAGAAACATACTTGAACCTCTGACTGTACTATTCAGCATTCACATTAGCACTTGAAACATACACAGCATTATTTAATGGCACTTTCAGATTCAGGAATAAAATGCTAGGTTTCTGTAATTAAAATAAAAACATTTACTATTGAACACTTATGAGTCCATTTGTTGTCTCATCTGTCTGTCTGTTATTTTTCTTTCTTTCCCTTTTTCTGTTCTTTTTTTTTTTCTGTGGGTCCATGAGTGCCCAGGACAGCTCAGCCACAAGCATTCTAGAAGGACAGATCAGCACATGCCCCTGCTTGCCTAGGGACTCTTTTACAAGGCAAGGGAAATGGCTCCATTCCTTTGCCCCAACACCCCCCCCCACACACTGAGTTCTGCCTGTTAAGCCAGGACTATAGGTTTCAGGACCTGATAGAGGCTGCTATTGATATGGATATAGAGAGGTGTTGGCACTCATAACAATCTCTTCTCCTGCGGGTAGAAGACTCACTGTCCTACATGGCTTTGACAACTGAGTCACTGGAGATCACAACTCCCACACCACAAGGGGCCCCCAGCTAGGTCCATCAGGGCAAGGGAGATTTGAGATCCTCTAGACCAGGTTGGAGTTTCCCTGTCAGTTTTTCTCAACTTCCCTTTTGTCTCTGTATGCCATCTGTATGATTTGTCTCCCCTCCCACTGTCAGCCCAAAGTAATGTTCCTGTCTGTCTTTTTTCTTTAAAGAATTCCTTAACTCTTTCCTAACCATCCCTCTGGCACTCTACAATTCTTCATTACCTAACTTCCCTTATTAAAAAGAATTTGGAAAAACTGAAGTCTATCTCCAACAAAAATGTGGCACCAATCCTCTCCCATCTCCTCCTGTGCAACGCTCTTAATGCATACCTTTTGTCTTTCCCTTGTTTGCTCTCTCTCCTCTTTCCAGATGTTATAGCTTCTCTCTTTCCAAACATATAAAATTCATAAAGGGTTGTTCATGTAAAGACACCCCTTGAGGGAATAATAAACCAGCAGCACATAGCCAAGCCCAACACAAATTCTAAAGAGATCCAAGCAAGTTCACTTCTTAATGAAAACATATGACAGCATTCTTAACCTTATGTACATGTTGTTTTTCTGCATATAACTACATCCATTTCTTTTTACTTTATGCTAATATGTAAAAGTGTGCTGTGTGTTTCTTCACAAAGCTGAGAAGTTCTCAAATGAGACCTATTTTTTTCTTATTTGAATACAGGTGAAGAGGCATGATTTGCAGATACCAATTATGTGTGTGTAAAGCAGGGGACTACAAATAAACTCATTCCATTTAACTTCACATAAAGACTACTGTAGGTACCTTTGCAAGCTGAATGCCCTATACATTAATCCATTAATTATGAGTCTTAAAGTATAAGCAATGAAGATCTGTAGCATTACTAATATTTCATTAATTGCAGCTTTCCGGATCAAATCCTCTATATCCCTCAAGAAGGAGAAATATATTTGAAATTGTCCTTACTAATGTTGTTCTTGCCAGCATAATTACTAATGCTATCCCCTACCAAATCAAATCAAACTGCTAAATTATCACCTTTTCCATCAAAATTAGTACCAAATTTTCCAAATGTTCAACTACATTCAATGATTACTACAAATTTGACATTGAAGGCCTTAAGAATTTCAAAAGTACTTGTGTTTCAGTTACCAATTAACTTCTTGTTGAACCAAAGAAGAAGTAAATAAAAGCATATATATTATCTTCTCTGATAGAAATACTCTACATCAAAAGAAGAAGTCAAACACTAAAGGTATTTTTAGATATATTCTACCATATGATGCGAATAACTTTAGGATAAAAAAGATTATAACGTGTTAACATACTATGAGGAGTACTTTAGAATTTTTATATGAAATTTTTATTTATTCTTTATAATATTTTTAAAAATGTTGTTTCCGTATTGCAGTCACTTGGTATTGAGTTTGTATTTAAGTAAGATTGTTCTTTATTTGAGCTGTTTGCCTGAAGAAGCCTTAGTAGGTGAAAGTATTTATAATAGCTGTGATATTAAATAAAGTTTGTGAGAATTGTGGTGCCACTTTTTACATATATATTTTTATTTTGAAATTTTGTTTGTAATTCCGGCTTTATCTGAATGGTGGAACTTGCTTTTCTCTTATATATGGTAGCTCAACCTGAAAACCTAGTATTGACCTATGACCCTATGAATCTGTAAATTATATCTGTGCATTTGCATAAAGCATGGCACAGGTAAAACTACATTCATTACAGACCATATCATCCAGTGTAATTTAACATAGCAAAACTAGCAAAAGATATTCTCCAAGTCTTTAAGTATAATAAAAAGTCACCACCATAGTGCTCTAACATGGTACTAAGCAAACAGTCAAGGTTTGTTCATCAAATGGCTGATGTCTAATTACCACATGTAGTACAACTTTATAAACCACTGAGGAAATAATTACAATCAGACAAGGCAAGATGAAAAAAGGGGGAAGGACAAAAGAAGATGAGAAGGAAAGCAACAAGAGAAGAAAAAATGAAAGAAGGCTATGTAAGAGTGAAGAGGCAGGGCTAACAATCACAGAGTATTAGAACTTAAAGGTTTTAAGGAATATAGTTAGTCTGGTAGATGACCAGTTGGTTCTTATTGGGTTTAAACACTTATGTCATTATGCAGTGAATCAGTTTGTTCTCATGAAATAAGTGACGCCTGTATAGCGACTGCAGTGTGCCTCTGTGGTATAGTGTTGCTGCTTGGCTGTCAGAAATTACAAAATATATTTGGAATAGTCCTGATATAAGGTAAAACTGAATTCTACAATTTGAGGACTTGAATAGTAAAGGTTTTTGTAGTCCAGAGTAAGGTGTGCTAGCAAATGTTTAGGACTCTCAATTTGTTACAAAGGAGAAAAGGTTCCTGCTTGCTGAATGTACAACTATTAATTTCTTAAGGGATGGACAGTGCCCAGATTTATTTATTTTTTGTTAACCAGATTTGTCCCACTAGGCAAGTAGACTCTTTTCAGGGGAGCCCCAAGGTGGTATTTATGCTACAAGGGGAAATGTTGCCAGGGCCTCAAGGAATTTCCCCTACTCTTTTTAATAGGTGCCATGGGATCTTTTACATCCACCTTCTAAGGCAGATGGGGCCTTGGTTTTTAGTGTCTCATTCAAAGAATGACATACTCAGGAATGCAGGACTCCCTGCATGCTGTACTGCAGTCCATGCTGCATGCTGTTCTGCAGTCCATCTCCCTGGTGCGAGTATAGAACCCACAGCGTTAGGCACCAAAGGTGAGTATGGTACCTACTGCACCATTGACACTGGAAAGTTCTATGATATAAATGTGAGGCTGTTAGGAAAACTTTTGCTTACTGAAAATGGAGACCAACTGGCTTTTATGAAATTATGCAAATTGTGCTTTCTTTTGCTTGGAGAGCCAACCATGAATCTGCAAACTTTACTTAGTTAATTATGTAATCTTGTTGTACTAGAGTTATTTACTTAGTTAACTATGTAACCTTGTTGTGATAGAGTTAGAGTTGATTAATTAAGATGGAAGATGACATTCTTAAATGCGGATGATAGCATCCCATCTAAGAGTCAGTTATGATTCCTTGGGCTTGGAGATATAGCTGCAAACTCTTTAACAAGTCTCCATTTAGGCTTGTCACCTATCTGGTAATTTTCTGGACTATCCAGAAATCAGAATGATTCTCTAGTAGTCCCAAAAGCAGTGTACAAACTCCAGTATTCTGTATAAGTGTGGACAGAATGCTGGAGTCTGTTTAAATGCACCATCTGCCTGTTTTTTTTTTTTTTCACAAAAAGCATCGCTAAATCAATGCAGTGGAGTCAAAGATACTTTACGTCGCATTGCTATTTTTTTCTGTTTTGTAGATTAGGAAGGTAAAATGAACTAAAAGGGATGTTCCACCCTACTGACATGTGCATTTACGTCATAAAACGGGTGTGGATATGACTGGAGATGGGTTGGGCCTGGGCGGATTCAAGGGTAGTGCAGGCAGCGTGGCTTTGGTTTGGTTTTCAGTATTGCAAGAGGTAGCAACTCTATCTCCATTATCTTATCAGGGTTAGGCTGTGTGGTGTCTTTATAGTAACAGGAGAACAGCAATTGATCAAAAGGATCTAATATTATATCCAGATATTTAAATTTCTAACCATTTCTAGATAACTAGTGGTAGGTAGTAAAATAATCTGTGTTAAGGTTTCCTATATCTTCAGCCTTGCTGTGATTTAAAATAACATTCACTTTTATTTTGTCATTATATATGATGCCAGTTATTTCCTGGTAAGTCAGTCATACAGTACAGCTAGCTCATTATGAATAAATGAACCAATGGTTCTTAGTGAATGAATAAGTCTTCCAAATTGCAGGTTCACCACTTTTAAAGACACTGGCTACAAGACTGTCTCATGAATTAGTACTCTGAAGGTCCTACTGTGGAGATAGTCTAGAACCCTCAACACTACCACATTGTCAAACTCATGTATTTATAATTGTTTTAAATACTTTTGCCACTCTTATGACCCTGTTGACCAGGAAGACTTCATTGTCTACTGGCACAGTCATTCCATCTGAATTCTGTAATTCTAGGACTCCAGGGAAGCAAGGCAAAAGCTAGGAAATGCTGTAATCATCTCATCAGGTTTGGCTATTTTTTATGTTTCTAATACCTTCAATGGCCTGACAACATGGTGCAGTACCCATTACCTTAAACCAGTACAGGTGCATGCTGTTATACCCCCAAAATGCTCACCCTGTGACTGTGCATTGCTTGTTAGGCTTCACTGCCTTCTTCAAATGGTTCTTCTGTGTTGGAGCTTGTCTTCATTTCTTAGGAAGGAAGAAGGTGGTGTTAATCATTCACTGCTATGCCTCCCTAATCAACTTCTGCAGTGTCTGAGCTGCTAGTTGAAACCTGGTCATCTTGCATAAAGCCAAGGCTAAAGATATATGTCTTAGAACTAGATAATTAGTTTAAGTTCTTAAGCAAAAAGTATATTAGAAATATCAAATGATTCTACAACACCTATCAAAATAACCCTCTTTAAATTGTCCTTCTTCTATTTGATTGAATACTTTGTTTTTGGATGTCCAAAGTACAGGGGTAGTGGTTTTACCAGTTTTGAATCTGTGCTGGCTGTCACAGAACAAGACAAAGGTATTTAAATATGTCTTCATTAGGGAGCAGATAGCTGTTTCAAATGTCTTCGCTCAGGTGGCAACTTCAGGATGGGCCTGAAGGACATCAAGCTATTCCTATTTGTTTTTTTCTGGTAGGACAAGCATACTTACTCAACTCCAGAAGGGAAAATTTCTCTAAATATGAGGAAGATATTAAATATAAATGTGATTTATATAAACTTATCATAAGCCTGCAAAAACAGGAGGCATAAATCAATTTGCTATGTGTTTATTTTTTTAATTGATCATTTATGGCTATAACAGAGGTATGTTGGAAGGTAAAAGGTGAATACATCCAAAAGAAGTCAGCATGTCTGCATCATGGACTGCTACGGCAGCTTCACTTTTTGGATTATGCAAGAAAAGAAATAGTTTAATGAATGCACTGGCAATTTTATGTCAGTCCAATAACGGGGTCCATTTAGTTTTATGGAAGTTATGAAATCACTTATTTATTTATTTTGCTACTTTCAATAAGCTAGCTCACCTCTCTTCAAAAGTGACTTGCAATGATAAATAGGTTAGCTTGCTTTTGTTTTAGGAATGCAGTCTTGGTCTTAGTCTTCTGTTCCACACCTACTTTTTAAACTATAGACTGCAGCTCAGTCGTCAGATACTTTGATGAGTACTTCACACAAGTGTTATCACTTTCCTTAAAAATACTGCTGGAGTCTGCATTGACCCAGGGAGCGAATTAACCAATGACACTTTATTTTCTTAAAGACTGGTACTACTCAGCACTGTATTTAGCATGCATTCAGGCCTGCAATATGTTTTTTTGATCAAGTACTTACTGTAAATTGTGTATCCATTTTAGAAGGCAAAGAAGAAGAAGGAATGCAAATATTATTGATGTTATAGATGGATATTAGGCACCCAGCACTTCTTTTCTGACAAAGGAGTAAGTGATAACAGGAATCCATCCATCTATCCATCCATCTGTGACCCCCCCTCCCTTTCCCTATTTGATAACAGGATTATTGTCGATAAATAAAGGTCTTGGAATAAATGGTTCAGGAACAATTTAGATTTGATTGTTGAAAAAGCCAAAGAGAATTTTGTATATCCATGCATGTTTTTCTGATCAGTCTGGTTGAGGCAAAGAATAGTTCTGTTCTAGGAGTAGCTAATACGTTCTTAACACATTTAATTTATCTTAACACATTTAATTTAGCTTAAAGGGCTTGAATACCTTCTCCTACACTGATCATCTAAATGCTCTGTTTCTATATTAAGTCTCCTACAGGCTGCTGAAATAAGATCTTTGCCTGGCTTACAGGGCTTCTTCAGATCCAGCTCTGATGGATCTGTTGCAAATATGCAAAACAAATAGCCCCAGTAATACTAGATCCAGGAATCTGAACTTTGCTTATGACATGAATAGAACATGATTGAGTGAAAGACTTCTGTACCAAAGTATCCCCATGCTATGAAATAGGCTCCCCATCCATGTAAAACAGTGTTAATCCCTGACAGTATTCAAATAAAACCTTCACAACTGGATGGAACATCATAAATTTACCCCAGTCTGGCTCCCATGTATCTTAAAGACAGAGGCTGTCAATATGAAAAGTATTGTCCTAACACCCTCCCACAAATCCCTTAGTTACCTCTCTGCTAACATGCCCCTCCCATATAGATGCCTATGATACTCGGGACCCAAATGATTTGGGATGTGCAGCTAGGCTTGTAAGGAGCTAGTGGTCATTAGCCTAGTAGCAACCTGTGAACCTTTAGACAATAGTGCACCTGCCTTTCATTATGGAGATGAAGAATGTTTAAAGAAACAGGTTTATGCTGGCTATTTTTTTTTTCTTAACATCAGGTGTAGACTGTGTGAAGACTGGGGAAGATGGGTGAAGGCTGTCAGCCTAGCCAAATATAATTTGATATATAAGTCTATCATTTGTAAATATGAATGTAAAATACAGGCTGGTTTCTTAAATGAAAGAAAACACTGTAAA
The DNA here is from genome assembly GCF_019279795.1 of Protopterus annectens. Lineage (NCBI taxonomy): Eukaryota > Metazoa > Chordata > Ceratodontiformes > Protopteridae > Protopterus > Protopterus annectens. The sequence continues at coordinate 26,395,055 of NC_056729.1, read as the reverse complement.
ATGTGAACTTCAAAATTGTAGCAGCATTGCCATCTGCTGTAAGGAAAACTAAGCCAAACATTTCAAATGTTCTTTTGAAGTTAAAATTATGTCTTGTATACCCTTTGATCTAGGTAGTGGTGCCAAAGAGGCTAGCTGAACACATTCTTTCTATTGTTTTAACTTAAGGAATAATTACTAGAGTGTACATGTGAAATGTCTTTTATTGTTGTAGTTTCCTGAGCAGGTGTTAGCTTGCTAAATAATGTAGCCTGTTGGCCTGGGAACTCCAGACTAAATGTCAAAATTATGTAATATGTATACTGGGAAAACCTAAGTGTCAAAATGATGTAATCTGGGAGGACTCAGCAGAGATGTTTGTGAGTGATCTTAAAACTATTGCTAAGAGAGAGACTGTAAGCATTCTGTCTTGATATCCAACCTCAACACTGCCTTGCTCTATGTAAATAAGTTACTTTAGGAGTATCTTTTCTTGTAGAAATAGCTAGGACTATAAAGATTAGACTTAAGTGTTTTTCCGTTATGTCAGAATTGTACTGCGTAATTATTTTAAGTTTCTGTGTGATCTCTGAACTCCTGAGTAGCATTGTATTGTAGTAGTATTGTCTTGTGCCTTTATTATTTATTATTAAATATTTTTAAACATTTTATCTGTGTCTGGTTTGTGTAGAGACAAGTTAAGCTCTAGAGTACATTGCATATTTATAGAGTTCATTGTACAAAGCCACTCTAATAAGCCTTAGACTGATTAGTCACACTTATCAATTGGATAATAATATTGCACATAATTGCACAATAATTGGACATCCTTTATAAGGGCCTTTGGGTAGCTGATAGTTATTAGCTGGTGGTTGCAGTAATTACTACTGTATAGTCTGGGTAAAGGGGCACAGGTGGAGAATCTGTGTCAGCCTTTCCCAGGAGTGTCTGTGAAGTTGTATAAATACTTATTTCAAAGTGTGTGTGGTGTGTCTGCTAACTGGGCAGGGACATGAAGCTCTGGTGGGACAGAGATGGTACTGGAGGTTAACTTGCCAGCTAGGCTGAGATCTGGACTCTATAGCTGTGCGAGTGGGGAGTCTTATTGGGGACCTGGGGAGCAAGGGAGCAACCAGCCCCAGACTGACTGTGATCTCTGTGTGCACATAAGGAAAATTGTACTTTACTGTGTGTATTTGTTATCCTTTCCTCTTATATGAGACACCCTCCCTGGTGTTAGTGGTAAGGATTGAGGCTGCTTGATTGCTGGGCCAGGGCATGGCCATCACACACTACATCATCCTTAAGGTTCTAATGATTACAATCAGGCACTCATAGACTAAACTGCTCAGATCATTATTTGCCTCATGAGGAAACTGCAATCAAGATGCATTACATTTTCCAAGACACTAGAAAAGAACATCAGCACTTAACTCTAATCCAGGCCACTGACTCTGAAAAGGGATATAAGCTTTTATTCATGGCATGAGATATACAATAATTAGGTCTTAGATAAGGGTTGGTTACTCCTGTGGTATCCAGATTATTTATCACAACCTTCACCTCTGAATGAATGCTTTGTAATTCATGCATCAGTCATAATATTCACTGGACATATCAAAACTGACACTAAAAGTCTTGTACAAATTCCCAAGTGCACTAATATACACAAATAGTAAAACATTCTTGTAAGCAATCAGTCTTGTTGTGTGAAAGTCCTGCTGTCTTAAACTGTGACATTAAATTTATCCTTACTTGCACAAGCTACTGAAAAAAATTGAATAACAACAAATTTCCGGTCAAAAATGAAGTTGGAATTCTACTACTTGGCACGTTGAATCACAAGTTATGTTTAAAGAATAAATAACTCAAGTTTGACCATTACCCCTCAGAGGGTTAAGAAAAAATGTGACTTCCTGCTTTATAAACACAGCAAATCAGACATTGTTACCATAGTGTACACACTTGGTTTATATTAGTATAATCTGAAGGCTTAGATATCATGCATGGAGTACGGAGAATATCCTATTACGATGAACCATTTTATGGGCTTCATGACAAGACAACATGAAATGTAATGTTTTTACATTAAAAAAGAAGTAACTAACACCTACAACCATCTTACAAATTGTGCTGTTCCATCCTTCTGCCATACTATTTAATAATCATAATTTATACTTTTCAATATATAAATTATATTTTGAGTAACAATAGTAACAAAAATATGACAGGATAAAAGTATCTTCAAATGTCAAATACATGATTGTTGAAATAAAATAAATTGCATGACTGTACATGTGCTGCCTTAGACAATGCTCAACAGCTGATCTGTGAGTATGCGTGTGTTTACTTATGTGTGTATGTGTTTGTGTGTATGTATGAGTGAGGGACTATGTGTGTGGTGTGTTTGCATGAATGAATGATTTTGTGTGTGTGTGTGTGTTGAGTGTGTTTGTGTATATGTGTGAGTGAGTGTGGGTCTATTATCTCTCTCTCTCTGTTTACCTCTCTGTCTATCCCATACTTTCTATCTTTCTTTTTATGGGTGTGTGTGTGTGTGTGTGTGTGTGTGTGTGTGTGTGTGTGTGTGTGTGTGTGTGTGTGTGTGTGTGTGTGTATATATGTATATATATATATATATATATATATATATATATATGGTTTGCTATGATTACATTGAAAATAAAAATACTGAAAATCAAAATAATGAGACCATAACAATGTAAAACTGAACTGCTGAAGAAAACAAGGAGGACAAACCTCGAATACTGAATCTCCCTACCAGTGTCGACCCAGGAATGAAGGTTAATATGGGATATGCAGTGAGGCAAGCCCATGAGTTCAGTATTGTGGCCCTTAGAATTTTGGTCTAACAAAAATAAGGTTGTAGAATTTTTATTTTCAATATTACCATAGAAAACCATGTGCGTATCCGCATATACATATATATATATATATATATATATAAATATATATATAGATACATATTTATATTCATATATGACTATCTCATATTTCGAGTGAAAAAAAAAAGACTGATCTCTTAAGACTGAAACACAGAACATCGCCACCCCCCAAAAAATGCACTATGTTTTGCAGCAGGACAAGCGCCCTTGCACTTCCTACACCCTCTGCTAACCAGATATACCAACTCTGATATCACAAAACAGTGAGGAAATCAGATTCTCAGACTCTGCTGTACTGGGATCTCACATGTAGGTTAGCAGGCTGAAAAAGGAATCTTTGCTCTTTTAAGCATTTGTGCTTATCAATTACAACTATATATACATGTTTGTATGTATACAATTATATCAGTAAACGTTGACACAAGACAGTGTGTACTACTTCAGTGACCATGTCTAACAGACAACAGAATATCTTGACCTCATAAATCCGTGACTCACACAACATTGACATTAAAAAAACAAAAAATAAAATAAACAAATGAAATCAATAAGATTGCCCTCCTGCAACCGCCATGTGCCCTTCCACACACCTGTACTCTGTGTATACTAACTCTGAGACTGCAGCAAGGGCAACCACCACGTATCCTTCCACACACCTGTACTTTGTGTATTCTAACTCTGAGATTACAGCAAGGATAAGGAAAGGGTATAAGGGCATTTTCTCAACACTGCTGTACTATGATCCTGCAACAGTCTCACACCATACAAAAAACCACGTTTCTTGCAAAAAACCTGCCAGACCAAATCACCTGTAGAAAACACAACACTTAGAATCTAGCAATAAATACACTAAACAAAAACACACATGCAACACTTTCATTCAGTCAGTAATGTCATTACTGGCATTTAAAAATGGATATTAAGTAAATGATAAGCAAAAACCTCACAAACCACTAAAACTTCCAAACCCCATCAAACCATACACAGACCCACACATGGCTAACAGACACACACACATACACACACAGACACACACACAGACACACACACACACACACACACACACACACACACACACACACACACACACACACACACACACACACACACACACACACACACACACATATATGTATATATGGGTCCCCTTCAAAGGATCGAAATTGCAGAACATCAAACCTCTGATCATTGAGGACCAGAGGATCGAAATTCTGCAATACTTGAACCCAAAAAAAGAAACTAAAACGTGAAAATTTCTTATTTCATGTATTTGCAGGAAGGAAGCCCCCCTGCACCCCCCACACTCCCTGCTACTTAACTATACCAACTTCAAGATTGTATTACATTGAACAGATTAGATTCCCCCTCTCCACCAAAAGGGCAAATATCTATCCCAGCAGAGTGCTGCCCCCCTGACATCTCAGATGCTTAGGTAAGAGCTGCCCTCTCCAAAGCAAAAAACACAGCATCAACGGGACCAGACGGTGTCCCGGGCTGCGTCATACATGAACTCCAAGAAGAGCTAAACCCAAACATAAAACTACTGTTCAATCTCAGCCTTACTACAGGATATGTACCCAAAGAGTGGCGTACAGCAACAGTGGTCCCTCTCCACAAAGGTGGTGCCTCAATGGATCCTGGAAACTATCGCCCCATAAGCCTGACTAGCTTGGTCTGCAAAGCTATGGAAAGGATCATCATGGACCTCATAAATAAAGATATTGGGGAACTACAGACACTGGATCCTACCCAGTTCAGCTTTGTTAAGGGCAGATCCTGCCTCTTAAACCTGGTCGATTTCTTTGAAACAGTCACCAAGGCCATTGATGAGGAGAAGGTGGTCCACACAGCTTACCTGGACCTCGCAAAAGCCTTCGATACAATACCCCACTTGGGCATTATAGATAAGCTCATCAGCTTAAATATAAACCCCTATGTCACTAGATGGGTTGCAAACTGGCTCAAGGACAGAACCCACATGGTTAGAATTGCTGGAGCCATGTCAGACTCCAAACCAGTTACAAGTGGCATCCCACAAGGCTCAGTCCTGGGACCTCTCTTGTTTGGTATATATTTCTTGGAGGTATAGGCCAACACGGAAGGACTGTGGCTGACCAAGTTTGCAGATGACTGCAAACTGGGCGCCATAATTGACTCTCCAGCCGACACAAGCATCCTCCAAAAGGGCCTCATAGAAACAGACAACTGGTGCCAGAGCCATGGCCTCAAGCTAAACACCAAAAAGTGTATAGTCATCCCCTTTGGCAAAAACAAAGTGCCCACAAATTACCACATAGGTGGTAATCCATTAAGTACAGAAGAAGTAATTAGGGACTTGGGGACCCAAGTTGATAGCAATCTCTCATTTGACAACCACGTGGCCAAAGTGGTTAGAAAAACATTTTATATAGCCCACCTAATCATGAAGGGATTCACATCTAGATCAGGGGAGGTCATTGTGCCTCTTTACTAATCCCTCATCAGGCCCATAATTGAGTACAATGCCCCTTTTGGGATGTACCTTACCAGACACCTGCAGCAACTGGAAAGACCCCAAAAGTACCTCACCAAGAGGATCAAAGGGCTCAAACAGATGCCATATGCTGCCCGGTTAAGGAAACTCCAGCTCTACTCAGTAGCATACTGCCTGCTCAGAGGCAATCTGTGCCTGACGTATAAAGCCATGTCCAACCCGGAATTAATGGACATGCTGCACCTCAGAAAATCCAAATCCCATCGAGCTACGCGCTCGAGAGACTTGAACCTCAGCACTGAAATAAATAGGACATGCTGGAGGGACAGATTCATAACCCAGAGGCTCCCTTCACTCTGAAATAAAATCCCAGTCCAGGTTAGGCAGAGTCCCTCATTGACTGTCTTCAAGAGGAATCTTGATGAGTGGATAGGAGATCGTAGGTTTACCCCGGGTATTACTTCTGTGTCATTGTTAGATAGGGGCACAGTATACTAACTTCGGAAAAGGGCATAGCAAAATTAATTTAAAATGGGTGGCGAAAGCCAAACACACTCTGGCTAGGCTTATAAATGCCCTAAGGCAGATAGCCTAGTATGAACCTATGAACCTATGAACCTATGAACAGAACAGCATTCTCATTCCGCACTGTATGGTGATCTGCATTCATAGCGTTCGGTATTGTAGAATTTTGATCCTCTGGTTCTCAATGATCATATCTATATAGATAGATAAATAGACAGATAGATAGATAGATAGATAGATAGATAGATAGATAGATAGATATAGATAAGGTGACACCCCCTTAAAAAGTGACTGTCATTAAGGATTTGGGCACTTTTATAAACAATGGGCTATCCTTTGACAACCATATGTCCATTGTTGTTAGGAAATCCTTTTATATACCCTGATTATTCACTTTGGGTATATTTTTAGATCCAAGGAAGTCATCACCCCCTTCTACTTCTTCATCAGGCCAATAACTGAGTATAACATCCTCTTTTGAATGGACTTGTCTATACATATGACCTGCAGTACGTCCTTACTAAGTGTGTTAAGGGTATGTCCTCCTTGAGCTACCACAACTGCCTTAAAGCATTATCTTTCTCTCTTTCCCATTTTCTGTCAGCTTTTGAGAGGGAGCCTCTGTCTAGCATGCAGAGGCGTAAAGGATCCAGTCAGTTCCATGTGGCCTCCTAAACAGCCCCAAACACTAATAACACCTTAAACACCCACACAAGCAATCTAATCTTTTAGGTGGATATCTATCATAGAAAATCCTTTTTTGATGGAACAGACTCCCCTTGGGTTTAAAGCAGAGTTGTAGTGCCCTGACCCCTTTTAAGCATAACCTGGATGATTGGATCAGCAGTCATAAGTACACTCTTAGTCTGGTCCCTCAAACCCTTAAGGAAAGGGGTTGAAACTTGATATTATGTACTTAATTCATATTAACTCATGTCATGTCATTAAATTCTAATTGTGATCTTGTAACTAGACTGCAAACGGTCCACCAGATGGGCAGCTATGTATTACTTTATTCATCTATGTTTGTACTATGAAGTTGTTTTTGACAAATGTTGATTTGTTGTATGATGCTTATTTGTGCTACTGACTAGTGAAAGGTCTAAACTAAATGCAATTCTTAATATTTCAGCAGGATAACTGAGCATGCAAATGCTTCATATAATATTTAAATCTCATTTGCATGCATCTTTCATGAATGCATTGGATTGATTGTTACAGTAAGGCACTGCACATTTCACACACAAAATACACTTAATGTTTTTGAAAACTTACTGTTGTTTTCTATCACAACAGTAAGTATGTTCTGTTCAGCAATCTACTACTATTCAGTACATAGTCTAGATTCATGTTTTGTTCATAGGTTCATAGGTAGGTAGGTACTAGGCTATTGCCCTAGGGCCTATACAAGCCTAGCCAAAAAGGTATCCTGGCTTTCGCCACCCAAGAAAATTATTTTCCTGTGCCGCTGTCAAGCAGAGCCACAGAAGTGATCCCTGGGATGAATTTCCTATTACTCATCCAATCATCAAGATTTTTCTTGAAGAGTGCTAATGAGGAGCTCTGTTTGACATAGATAGGTAGTCTGTCCCAGAGTATGGGAAGTCTCCGGGACAGGAATCTATCCCTCCAGCATGTTCTGTTTACTGTGGTGACAAGGTTAAGGTCCCTAGAGCGTGTGGCTCTGAGTGATTGGGATTTCTTTAACTGGAGCATGTCCAACAGCTCTGGGTTTGACATAGCTTTGTATGTTAGGCAGAGATCGCTTCTGAGTAGGCGATGTTAGACGGATTAAAGGTGGAGTTTTTTGAGACGGTCTGCATAGGGCATCTGTATGAGGCCAGTAATCCTCTTTGTGAGGTATTTTTGCGGCCTTTCCAGTTGTTGTAGATGTCTTGTGAGGTACATACCAAAAGGGGCATTGTACTCTATAATGGGTCTAATGACTGATGAGTAGAGGGGAACAATGACCTCTTTTTTTCTGGATGAGAAACCTTTTGTGATAAGGTGTACCATGTAAAAGGTTTTTCTGACCACTGTGGCGATGTGATTATCAAAGGAGAGACTACTGTTCACCTGTGTCCGAAGGTATCATCACTTTATTTTCTTTTGCACATAGTGGCTGGCAGGAAGAGAAAACTAAACTTTACCTGTCAAGAGATTGGATGTGGCTTTCCTTTTAGGATGTGATTGGCTGAAGTAACAACTGATGTGAATACAGTAGGTGGCCATTGTCAGCTGAGTAGAGAATGCCACTAGGGAAAGGCCAACATGAGGGAGGGCCAAGAACAGGGTCATAGACAGGCAGGCAGCTCAGACTCATTGGAACACACCAGTGCCTGACATATACCTCACAAACAAGGAGAAAATGTTGCTAGCCATAATGCCTAAGGTTACATTGGCTGGAGAAGTGGGTGTGGTGAAAGTCAGCTGTGGTAAGGATGAGACTCCTGCTCTTCCAATACTACAATACATTGTAGTTACATAAAAAAGCATGTAGCAGTGTTAGTAATGTTCACAGTGTGCTTCCTTATATGGGATGTGCCCAACAGTCTAAACTCTTGCCATGTACTACTTAAATTATATATTAGTTAGTCCATGTAAATGCATATGTTTGTACTGGGTGAAAGTACATTTGTATCAGACTTACCATAATTGTAGATGCCCAAGCAGATCAATGTTACAGTACTGATCTTTGGGTCTTGCTGCCCTGCAAAAGCCCATGGCCGGCCTGATTTCTATAATCTTTTCATCATCATCACTAGCCGCGGGACATCTGATGGCCAACATTTTGATGTCAGGGTTTAAGAGGGGCCTCCATCAGCACCATCTTCAGTTTTAGCCTTGCAGTCTGAGGCACATTTACATGTAGTAGATGGTCGCAGTTTTTCAGCTGGTTTGTTCTTCTCTAGAGTTTTTATAAACCACTTTCAGTTAAGTGCCACATTTGGGAATTCCTTCTTCTGAGTAATGCTCAAAAAATAAATAAATAACTGCTTGAAGTATAGGGAAGTAAAGCCCATGTAAAGACTTTCCTTTTTTTTTTGTCTGTTCTGTTTGGGGCATCAGCATAACTTTTCCAGTTGACAGGATTGTGCTAGATTTAGAGCTGAAGTCTTTAAACTTAGGGCCAAAGTCTTCACTACACACATGGAGACCTTGGACCCATTTCCTGCTGCTCCACCACCTTACTCAGCTTCTACCACTATTGCTATCTTAACAAGAAAATTGAAAGACAAAAAACCTAAAGAAAAGGACTATGCATGTGATGGCAATCTTTGCATATCTGCTCTTAAGTCGATAGACAACCCTGGTGAGGTGCTTTTGCAGCCCCCTAGGCCAGATGACAGACACGAGGCCCAAGCCATCTGGTATGACCCCTTATTAGGCCATCAAGGCAGCAGGCCTTCCAACTCTACTATCTCCAACATCTACGTCGGTTGGGACTGAGGTTGCTAAACAGGCTCAGCTTCTGAGCATCAGTTACCAAGGCAGATAGTTTGTCATCCACAGTTGTTCTGCAACAGCACATGCCATTAATCTGGACCAAAGCCATGGCTGCTTGACCTCAGACCAAGTCCTCTTTTGTTAAATGGATACCTAAACCAAAGAGACCAGCCACCCTACCTCAGCCTACACCCCAGTTATTTGTTACTTCTTCCTAGGTTGAAACTCATGACCTCCAAAAAATTGCTCAGGAATTCATGGCATTTATGAAATCAAGGGAGACCAGCCAGGCACTACAAACTACTCCAATAGCCTCTCCCAGAAAAAATGTCTCTGTTTTAGAGGAGTCTGATTCTACAGGATCTGAGGATGTGGAAGGGTTATCTTATTCTAAATACCTCTTCCTTCAGTTCTATCCAGATTCTGACTCAGATTATACCCTTTCCTCTGCCTCTCGCCAAATATATTTACCCTTTGGTGATACATTACATAAGATAAAGGAGGCTTTTCAGTTGGAAAGCTAGGAATACTGTCAGGCCCAAACCCATTACAGGACGCTTTTAAGCTTGCCATCCCCCAGACCACTACCTATCCAACCAGTCCATGTGGTTTTATATGATGTCTTCCAAGATATCTCTCTCTCCACCCAGACTCTCTTCCCCTGCCTGAAGAAATCCAGACCATTTTTATAGAGTGTTTGACAGTTGGAAACACCTCTACAAGAATCCACAAGCTGATCCCTCTATAGTCTCTACCAAATCCACTAAGGGTGCACCTAAGCCTTCTGCTAGGCACTCCCTACCTAGAGACAGGGAAGACAGGCTGCTAGACAGGTTTGGAAAAAAGACTAACACATCTACTACCTTCTCTAAGAAGCCCATCAGATGCCAATTTCGAATGTGAAAATACTTAGAGTCCTTGCAAGAATAAATCATTACCAAAGCTGAGGGTATTGCACATAAGGTAGATGCATCATGCAGAGCAGCTGCTACTAGCTCTGTTATGCACAGGCATGCATGGGTGAGGATACCTTCTGACCAAGCTAAGGCCAAACTCCTAAATGCCTCATTGGATAAAAAAATCCTGTTTGGGCATCATCCAGAAAAGTTTTTTTTTTTTTTTGAGAAATTAGGTAAAAAAAGGAACCAAATAAAAACTGTAAAATAATTTTATTTGTCAACCCCCCCCCAAGACATAATAGAAATTAACATTCAAAGCCTTGGCCTCTTTCTTTGAGGCAAGATAATGGGAGGCCTCCCCAATAAAAATGGCCTAGAAAGCCCAGGAGATAGCAACCTGAACAAAGTCCTAGACCTGAGGAGTCCAAAGACTCTGTTCCCCCAAGAGAACAGCTGTACTATAAACAGCTCTTCCTTCCACCCCCTCTCCAATACCCCTTCTCCATCCCACAAACAGGAAGACTCTCTTCCTTTCTAAACAAGTGGAAACTCATCACCTCAGATCATTTGGTACTAGACATCATAGAAGAAGGTTACATCATTCAGTTCAAAGACAGGCCTCCATTTTTTGGTATATCAAAGCCTCCAAACAACTAAGAATCTGTCTTGGAGGAACACTTGTAACATGGATCCATTCAACCAGTCCTTGCTGGGGAAAAGGCAACAGGGTTCTGCTCCAGGACTTTTCTGGTTCCAAGAAAGGAAGGAACTTTGATGGCCAACTTTAGACCTTTCAAGTTAAACTAGTTCCTAGACATTCCCAAACTCAAAATGCTGTCTCTTCAAGAACTGCTGCACATGATTTTTCCAGGAGCTTACATGGTTACAACAGATCTGAAGGACACCGATCTTCGTGAGCCTATAGTAAAATAGCCCAGGAGATACCTTTTATTTGCAGCAGCAGATTACACTACCAGCTCTATGCTTTAGCATTTGTTTACCCACTGCACACAGAGTTTTCACCAAATGTCTAGCCTCAATTATAGCACAGTGCAGAACTCCAGGAGTGGTCATTTACCTATTGCTGGATCATGGTCAAATGGGGTCCTAGGCAGGACAATGGATCAGACCCCCCCCCCCCCTCCCACAACCATTCAGCATCCCTTGACTTGGCTATCTCTCCACAGGTACCATAAACACTGTTTAAAACTGTCAGTATGCAGATCATTTTCTTCTTTATTTGTACAGTGGTTACAGATATTTGGATTTAATTTAACTCTTTTATTTCAAATTTTACAATACAAGCACTAGCGTCCATTAGCTAAACACAACGCATACAGATTAAGTGTACCTTTGGGCTGTTTTCAAATCATGGGCCCCCTGTACAAATTTTTAGGACCATGCATAAATGTAGGAAATCTTGATTCACCTTCTTTATCGTTTCAAATTACATTCCTTGTTTAATGCAACCACACTTGTTAGAGTGTGTTTTAAATTTGTAGTTTTGGAAATAAAATGTATGGACCAATACTGACAAAACTAGTCATGTCAGAACATTTCACCTGTAAAATGCCACTCAAACTGCTGTCATTATAATTTATGAATATCAGTCAATATACACAAATTCTGCAGAAGTAAAAGTCATCTGAATAATTTCGCATTACTAATGCAGAGGCTGCTGCTGGCAAACAACTTTACATTTCAGTACTTCATCCACCAATGTAGTGCCTGCTGCCCTTGAAGAATAAATTGTCTGTTACATTAAAAAAAAAAAAAAACTGGTGTAGTGATGATATGCAGTAGGGAATGGCTGATAAATTGTCAACAAGGTCATAGCTACTAGGCATCTCATTCAAAGGACGACACACTTGAGAATGTAGCACCTCTCCCCAGTGCTGCACTGTAGTGTCAGCAATCAATCTATTTGGTATGGGAACAGAACACATGGCCTCCTTCACCAAAGCCAAGTGTACTACCTGTTGCACCACTAATTATGAATAACACAACTGTATGACTGACACTGACATACTGCAATCTTCAGGTATTTTACAAAAATACAATTAAAATTAAATTAAGGGAGACCTCATAGTTGGTGTGGAGGTTTAAGGCACTTTTCTAGAAATAACTAAGGGTTTGACTCTGAGCAAAGACACTTAAATAGACAGTGCTGCCACTGACTAGGGCATTACACATACACATTCAGTCATTCATTGCTTGGAACTACCCAACATACTCATTGCAGGGATGAAATGGATAAGTGGCTTGGAACTGTTTCTCTGTACGTTGACAGCATTATCTTCCTTTAATGTTTCCACCCACCTTTTCTCTGCAGCAAATTCCTCCTGTGGACACTCTTTGGCAGCAGCATTAGAACTGAAATGTGTTTCTCCCTGCTGACTTTTCACTTTGATCTGCTGCTCAGTTTCCCACATGGATGTCCAGATATTGTGCCAGGAACATCTAACTTAAATGAAAGGGTTTCTGGGAATGTCCTCTGTCCAATCAATGGCAGCAGTGACTCACAAAGTTTTATGGTGCTTTTTTACAGACGGGAGTAAAGCAGGCCAGTGACTCACAAATTATTTTTTTAAATTATTTGCTTTTTATTGTTATAACACAAGAGCTTATTTACTTTTTATTTTTATAGCCAAGCAGCTCCCTCCAGTCAACATGGGCTCTGGGCAAGTGCCTTGGTCACTTAATGCTGGACCATCCAGGGAAAAATATCCTAGAACTTCAAACAGCCTTACAGACTACCATGGACTGCTTTCAGAGGGTAGGGCTCTGCCTCAGTTTATGTAAGTCCCACCTTCAGTCCCAGACAATAATTCTCCTTCTTCTTGCTCTGACAGACTCTGTTGCACAGAAACCTTTCTTTCCCCCAAGACAAGGCATCCTTCCTGACAGACTACCTACTTAGCTGACTACAAAGGACTACAATCACAGCAATTGAGTATCTAAGAGATTTGGGGTTTATGGCATCATGCATCCTTATGATCCTCCTTTCAAAATTATATATGAAAAAACTTCAATGGTTCCTAATGAACACTTGAGAACATACTCCCAACCCCTGGAAACCCTGTTACCTCTTCTACCATACTTGAAAAGTAAACTTTTTTCTTAGAAAGACACTATCAAACTGAATCTGAGCCCAAATTATTCTCTGGCAGAGACAGACAGGACCATAACCACAAACAGTTTTGAAGTAGCCTGGGGAGCACACTAAGGACCCATGAAAACACAAGGTGTCCAGATCCCAGAGCAATGGAAACACCACATAAACTAGAAGGAGAAGCTAAAAGGTTTTCTAGCTATGAAAGCCACACAACACCGCAGTTATGTTGTACACAAACAAGCAAGGGGGAATTCATTCCTACCCTGTGTGCAGTCTAGCAATAAAGATTTGCTTCTTGACTAAACAATTGCAATTGAAACTGACAGCATCCTACAATCCCTTAGCAGATTCTTTGAGCAGAGACACTCTGATCCCCATCAAATGGATGGTAAAGGCGGAAACCTTCTTGGAGTTCACCCATCACACCCCAGTATAGACCTTTTTGACTCTCAACAAAACAGATAATGTCAAAGGTTTTGGTCAAGAACCCCAAAAAACAGGTACATGGGGAGCAGATGCCTTCTTGTTCAAATGGACAGGATTCTTTATTTATGCCTTTCCACCTTTTCCCCTAATTCCCGGGGTATGGTAAAGGTAAGGTCAGACAAGGTGAAGGTAAGGTCAGACAAGGTGAGCATGATACTCAGCTCTGACTGGCCAAATCAACACTGGTTCTCCCTCCTGTTGATCCTCTGCGCAAGCAATAGAACTACTCATGCAGATAAAGGGGTCTGTTATTGACCCCCAACTGAACAGCTTCAAGTTAACAGTTTGGAGGATTGAGTTTTAATCTGTTCTACAGTAGTGCTATCAATCCTGAAAGAGGCAAGAAAACCAAATAGCAGAAATCATGCTTATCCAAATGGAAAAGGTTTTCCCTTTGGAACAAGAACAAAGACACAAGTCCTTCACAGGCAGACATAAACCTTGTGTTAGAACACCTGTCAGGACTATTTAAACATGGACTTTCTTCTTCTAGTACTAAGGTACATGCTTCAACTATGTTTGTTTCCATACCTGTGTCTCCCTGTCTTTACTCATCCCTGCCTGAAAATTTTCCTTAGAGGGTTCATACATCTTAGAGCCCCCCCCAGGAGAAACCCTGTCCCCACCTGGGGTTTAAACTATGTCTCAGAAAAAAAACTTGCATTACCACTTTATAGCCAGCAACTTCTGCTCTCCTAAAGATAGTCACTTGGAAGACTACCCTGCCACTACCCATCACCTTAGCCAGATGAGTCCACAGCTACAAGCACTGATGTGCATGGAACCTTTCAATGTGTTCCACAGGGACAGTGTGACCCTTAGCACTAATCTATCCTTCATGCCCAAAGTCATGTCAGATCTATCCTTCAATCAAGTTATTAATTTGCCAATATTCTTCCCCAACCGGGTGAAGCAGGGGTGCAGCGGTTAGTGTTGTTGCCTCACAGCAAGAGTATCTCTGGTTTCTTGGCTGGGGTGTCTTCTGTGGAGATTCTTTATGTCCCCCTGCATTCACATGTGTTTCCTCCTGGTGCTCTGGTTTCCTCCCACATTCCAGATATGTGTCTAGAGTATTTCTCCCAGGGCCTCTGCTGAAAATAGGCTCTGTCCCAGTCAGACTTTCCTAGTATGCAAATGTTAAATAAAATAAAAATAAAATAAATAAACTGGTAGAATAAAGCAGAGCAAATCTTGCAGTCCCTGGATGTATACAGACAGATCAGGTATTACCTTGGCAGGGCAACATTTCCTTTCAGAGCATGCCAACTTTTGGTGGCTTTTGCAGAAGGAAAATAAGGAGACCAGTCTCCAAACAGACTCACTAAGTGGATAGCCAACTGCATTAACATCTATTATGCACATCGTGGCAAGCCACAACCCATGCCAGGGCTGACTCCACCAGACACAATGCAGCCAGCACTGCCTTTCTTATAAGTGTCCCTACACAGGTTATTCTGGATGTTGTCACATGGACATCTATCCGCACTGTTACTAAAAACTACCATCTAGCCACTGCCACCAGGCCTAGGGCAAGGTTTGCTATGCCATACTTCAAAATGTGCCTTACCAAGGACCAATAGACAGCATGTCCCCAACTAGTAGATTTGCGGGCCCTCCCAAGAATCAGTACTGCATCATTGACTATGAAGAACACAGCACAGTTGTGTCACACTTGCCATAATTGCAGTTGTTCAAGTAGATTAATGTTGCAATACACATTCCTATCCATCTGCCCCTCTGTCTGCTGCCCTCTATTGCCTCTCCCATCTGGGGAGGGAGGGAGTAAAGCATGTTAGATGGGTAGTTCTTATCTGCCATCATCCCTTACTTTTTCCTCCTTATACATAGCTGATATCTTACCCTATTTCTATAAAAAAAAATTATTTTCACATCTGGATGGGTCGAGCTGTCCTCAGGCATCAGACTGTTGCTCACTGTCTAGAAAGACCTAGATGGTGCCAACAGATGCCCCTCTTATTCCCTGACATCCAAATATTGGACAGCAGATGCCCCTTGGCTAGAGATGATGAAAAGATTCTGGAAATTACCTGAACACTGAGAGTGCAACCATCCCTACTCTTGGCCATGGACTTGATGGTGTATCTACATCAGCAAAACATGTTATATGTTCAACTTTCTCCTCTCCTTTCCATGCTGGTAAGCTTACTGTTCTAATGTACATTTTTTGAGGTAATGAGGAGCCCACCTCAGCCTCATCAGGTTTCACACTCCAGACACACAATCGGGGGAGTTGACAGCATGGATGGTCTGATGGGGGCTGTTGATACCTCACCAGTTTCGTGGAATATATTCAGTACTCATGCCATAGAGACTGTCCCCAGTGTAGTACCAGTGATGGTGCAGATGTCACTTCAGCTGGTGCTCACATGATCAAAGCAGCAGCAGGATCTACAAGGCTGTCTCCATCCTCCTTATGTTACCATGGTGACACTGAAGACATATGGATTATGGTTATCTGCTGTAAATCAATTGGCACCTCTACAGTACAAGCTACTGCAGATTGTAGTGGAGTTTGTGTTTGTTGGGGTAGAGAGAGTCAGAAGGAATGCATGTACACTTCAGCACCCTTCTGCCAGGCCTGCTATTGTACTGCCACAATAGGAATGGCAGAGAAAGGTTGCACAGGCCAACAGAATGGAAGCTGCAGTTTCTGAGGCCCTGGAGTATCACTCTGATCTCCTAGGTGTCAGTTTGCAAGCATGATCACATTGTTAGGACATGTTAGACTCTCAAGCTCACACTAAACCCATATTTTGTGCATTTTGGCCTACCCCTACTTCCTGCAACTTCCATTTGCTGATAAAGAGCTTAGGACCCACAGTGTCTATGCATTCTTATGAAATGGGTTTCCTCCTACTGATGCCAGCGACCAGAAATCACTCCCTAAAGTGACTGCTGGGGTGCTATTATGACACTCTGTGTTGGGTGTTTGAGGCTGCTACTGCTGCTCCCATGGCAGGTTTTGCAGCTATGACACTTGCAATGAGGATGAAGACATTTGTGGCAGTTTTCAGCTGGGTTGTGTTAATGCCAGATGCTGTATTACCATAAGTGCTCATGGTACATAGGTGCTGTACATCACGAATCATGTTGTTTCTCTTTGTGATGCTCTTGGGCTAACTCTGATAGTTGTGCTGATAGTGTTTTATTATTAGTGTACTATTACTTCTTGGTGTTTTGCAGTTGTTTATATACTGCAGACTAACTTGGTACTTGCTTCCTCTTCCACACAGTTACAATACATTGTACCCTCTGCATATGAATATACACAAAACAATGCCACTTTCACTTAACTGTGAATTGGTTACTATAATGCAGTATTTCTTCATTTTTAGAGCATTTTTGAAAGCTAGCTGCTTGATGCACATTAAGCAGGACAGTATTAACTAAATAAGAACAGGAACTTTAACACTGAAAATGCTGTGGATGAAGGAAAAGTCAAATCATTCATGCACAGAGGCACACAACCAATGACCAGCTACCTCAGATAGTGATTCCTTGTTTGGAACTGGAATGACTTCAGAAGCAGGAATTGGAAAGGAATTGTTAAGGGTACACTTGCTATCCTTGTTATAAGAATTAAAAAAATGAGCAGTTTTTAAACACACTTTTAATTCTATAACTGACCCAAAATAATGTAAGCATCTTGAATACAGCATTTTTTTACAATTGTGCATTTTGTTTGTAATGTGTTATGGTATATATTCAGTACAATCCTTATTACAGTTTGTTTGCCTGTATTCTATGATATCCTTCTTAAAGTATCATATCGGGTATAACTTTAAAGCATACATCATGGATTGTGTTCCAAACATGACATGTATTCAAAGTAAAGGTTATGCCAAAAGGGAGAACAAGGGCAGCATTAAATGTTTGGGTAGCAGTGTAGTACATACATACATATATACATACATACATACAAATGTTTCAAGCACGAGTATTAAAGCCCTTCTAGCTTGCCAATATACCAAAACACTTGTTTCCATAATAAATGTCCAGGCTGTTCTTAAAAATATCTAAGCTAGTACTTGCTTTAATGTAATTTGGTAGTCTGTTCCAAGCATCAGCTACTCTGTCAGAGAACCAATTAGTACACTTCTCATTCCTATAGAATCTTCTACATAGGTTATCTGATGATTCTCTAGTACCTTTTGATAACCCCAAACATTCCCAGAAGTAGTTGTCCCTAAATGCCCTATATACCTGAATAAGATCGCCTCTTAAATATCTATAAGAGACACTGTACAAGTTCAGATATTTTAGTCTTTCATAATAACTTAGATTTTCACATCCATTGATGCCCTTAGTATATTTCCGCTGTGCTCTTTCCAGTTTACTCATGATTGTTTTCTTATAAGGTTTCCATATTGTTATTCCATACTCAAGTTTGGGTCTAATGTAACTAACAAACAATGACTTCATTATGTTTGATTTCCTAGACTTTATAAATCTTTTTATACAACCTATAGTTCTATAACTGTCATTAATTAACCAATTGGTTGATATGATTAGAAAAACTCATAGCTGAATCTACCCATATACCCAAGTCCTTAAATGAGTCTACAGTTTCAATCATTGTGAGCTGTATTAAATATTCACCTTTCAGTTTATGACTCCCAAATCTCATATGCTTAGTTTTTTATGTATTTATCAACATATTATTCTCCTGTGCCCAAATGGTCAATTTAGTCAAATTATTTTGCAGACATGCCTTATCTGTAACACTTGTAATTAGTTTACCCAATTTCAGGTCTTCAGCATATAGACTGTAGAACACCTCAGATGAAAAAGTAAGGTCTGAAAGATAAAATCTAAACAAGTAAGGACCTAGTACAGAGACCTGTGGGACACCTTGGCTGTAACCAAGGATTTCACCTGTCCAGTTGATGTGTGATACTTGCCATGTCCTATTTGTAAGCCATGCAGCTATCCATCTTATCAACAGTACATAAATACCTAGTTGTACTAATATATTGATCAGTGTTTTGTGCATGACTCTGTCAAATGCTGAAGTTAAATCTATATAAATCACATCACAGCACAATTTTTCATTCATAGCTGTTATTATATTGTTATAGAACATCATGTTACAGGTGGTAATAGATCTATTTTAAACATATGCATGCTGATATATGGTTTCAAGTCCCAACCAATCTAGTTCTGACAATAACTTATCCAATATTACCTTCTCCATTATTTTTCCACAACATGAAAGTAGACTTAAGGGTCTAAATGATTCTGGATTTGTCTTACTCCCTTTTCCCTTTAAGACAGGTTTAATAAGTGCATGTCTCCAATATTGAGGAATTTCCCCATATTTATATGACCTAGTGAATAACAGATGTAATGGCAGTGTAAGTTCTTGCTTAAGTGTTCTCAGGTCATTGTTACTTATTCTGTCTCCTCCCTGCGCTTTGTTTGGATCCAGTTTGCACAGTTCTTTTTCAATATAATCTAATTTGATTCCAGTATCTGGGGTTACCTGGATGTCACTAGGACAACTTACCACCCCTTTTGTGGAGCCAAACTGTTTTGCATAATATTTTGTAAATATATCTATAATCTGTTGTGTCTGAGAATAAATTTTAGAATCTGCACACAGTTTATCAGTTTATGTATCTTTACTCCTTCTACATCTTATATATCTATAAGATTTCCTATTATGCTCGATATCTTTATATGAATTTTCTTCAACATTTTCTTGATATTGTCTAACACTATGCTTAATCTGTTTGTCCAGCTCATTTATTTCAGTTTTCAAAGTTGTAGTTTGACCTCTCTTCCATTTCTTATATTTTTTGTCTCTTACCTTAATTAGGTATCTTGTTCTTATGGAAAGTGAGTGTTAAATAATACTTTTTAAAACAAACAAAGAGAAGCAGATATGTTATGAAAGCAATGAGAATTTAAAATTGTAAACATAACTATACATGTTTATCTTCTAAACAATCACTGAAATGTGCTTTCTTGTTATTGGGTCATATCCGAATTTAAAACAGGCACAAATGATGATTTTATTTCCTATTTAATGAAACAATAGCTGTGTGCATCCTGGCTGCCCAACGTGTTCAGATAACTTTCTTTTCACTGTCTCTTTATATGATTTGGACCCATAATCATACCTCTCAACCTCTTAGAGCAAGAAATCTGGACAAAGCCATAAATAATGGGGGGGGGGGGCAAAGGCTCTAAAATAGGGACAATTTTTAAATATTGCTCTTGTAATGTTAGAAAGTTGATAGCACAACATGTTTTGCGTTAACATGAATTTTCTGAAGGGTATGAAGTCTGAAACTAAAATGTCTGTCATTATTTTCTAACTTTAATCTTTAATGCTTTGCCACTAATTTGCCAGAAAACCATAATTTTATGAAAATTTGACTAAAAATATGAAGCAAAAATCTGGACATTCTGCAAAAATGAGTGCAGTTGAGAGGTGTGCCCATAATTCATTCATATGTACTGAAACTGTTTATTTTTACAGTAGCTGAATAAACTAGAATGCTGTTACAAAACTGATTAAAACATTGATCTAGTCTGTTAAAATGCATTTACATAAAAAGCATAGCAACTTATTCACAGACACTTTTGTGTCGCTTAACCCATTTCTGTTGCTTACTGTAACTATGCCAGGGCAAAGGAGCAGCTAGCTGTTCTGGACATAAGCTGTTACTGGACACGACTGGCAGATGCTGACGGTGCAAGTACAGCAATGGTTTCCAGTTATGGAGCCATGATGGGACTGCTGCTTCAGAAATGAAGTCTGATAACTGCATTTGGAGCCGAAGCTCAGTGAGTGCTAACAGCTGTAACAGGATGCTTGCTGCAGTTGTAACATGTTACTGTTACAGAAACATAGAAAACTTTTTTTCATTCTAAATGGTTATACTTAACAATGTACTAGATGTGTTTATTCACCAAACATAAGATGATAAGTGAAAAAGGACAGATGTAAGACCATTAATGAGGCAAAAGTAATACTGCTGAGATTCTGTTATCTAAGGTATGTGAATTCTCAGCAAATGTTTATATTGTCCATGTTTTTTCTATACTCAACTAAGTCTGTGTACTCTACGTCTGAAACAATCCAGGCACTTTGTTCAATTACACATTAATAGCATCTTCCAGGATTGCGAAGAGCCATTGCACTCTCAAAGCTTTATTTCTTTAATAATACATAATAAAATAATTACTACATTTGTTCTCTGTTGCCTGAAGGTTTATAAATATGCAGTTAAAGATTATAATTACCTCATCTCTCTTTCTCCTCCTCTCTATGTTAAACATGACAGTAGTCTAGGGACAAAACAGAAGTTATTTCCTGTTGCAGGGTTGACCCCTTTCAGATACTCCAAATGAGATAATTTTTTCTCCAAAAGCATTCCTTTTTGCATGACGTGACAGCTTCAATCAGTGAAAAGTACTTATTTTAATTTTACTACCAAAATAAATACATACTTTTGAGGAATTTTAGTATGCTGTACTGCTGTAACATATTAGGTTGCTTCACATATATTATCATACATTTTTGTTTTATTTACGGGAACATTAGAAAATATTTTTGTCTCCTAAATATTGTCAATTGTCATTTTAAATGTTTTCCAAAGAATCTAATCAAATCGGGATTACATTAAGAAAAGCGAAAGGCCAGTCATAACCCTAATTGTTTACAAGAATGTAGGCTATATTTTTACAGCTACAGTTGCAGATATTCTCAAAGGGAGAGTTGGATGCTGACTGCCTGTGTGATGCATAACAGTTTACACTGTTGGGAACTATGTCTGTCAGAGAAATTTTTGTCACTGCAGGAAGTCATCAGAACCAGAAAGACCTGAAGGAATGTCACTTTACAGCTGAAATTTTAGCATTGCAGTGGCATAACAACACTAATTTCTTAGTTACATTTTGGAGATCAGGAAGGATTTTTTTTCTGAAAAAGAGGCCTAAAGCAATTCCATTTTCTTAAACTGATAACAGTAAAAATTACTGCTGCATCTTATTTGTCATTTGGTACTGCTTATAGATTACCAGGAATAGTTTTTGCAGTTAATTAATTGGAAAACTACAGAACAACTAAGTACTGATACTCAAGCATTAAGTCTGTAGCACAAACACATTTCAAAATGGTTAGTGATTTACAGTTTGACTACTAAGAAAGTAATTTTTGTTTTATCATTTGACAACTAGATGAAAGATCTGATGATGATGATGATGATGAGAGATCTGATGATGATGATGATGATCCAACTCAGGTCCACAAACCAAAATCTCCTTCAGGTCCGCAAACCAGCTCAACCTCCTGGCCACCTACTACTGTCCTACTCCTTAGCCAAGCAGTGGAACTCTCTCCCCCCATCTTCATAACCTTCCAAACCATACCAATTTCAAATCTCAGCTATTCTCTCATCTATCAGCCAAATGGGAATGCCCATGTCATGCTCCAACATAAACCCCTCCACCCCATCTCTTTCTACCCTGCACTGAAACCATTACCATTTACCAATTCTATTGCTTCATCTCAACCTAAAACAGTCTCGCCCTACCAGGGACTGATTTTATCTCTGCTGTCTAATGTATTATACTTTCCATAATCCAATTTTCTTGTACTCTCTCCATGCAAAACTGTCCACCTAACCTGCAAAGGGCTAGTAGCTATGTTTAATGTTTACTTACAAAGAGCTTATTTGACAAAAATGTCTTTTTCTACAAATGTTCAGTTTACCCAACCTCCAAAAGGGCTAGTAACCTTCTGTTTAAATGTTAAAACACTAAAAGCTTATTACATAATGTATTATATTTCTGTAAATGTTTTAATTGTTCTGTATAAATCTTTGTTATTCCTTTGTAACATGTAATATGTAACTTGCAATATTTGGAGCTTTTCTCCCCGGGCCTTCACTGAAAACGGGCTATTTATGCCCAGTAGACTTCCCTGGTCATCAAACTTAAATAAATAAATAAATGTAATCTAGATGGGCGATTACCAGTCATGGCCCCAAACACAAATAATAAAGTGATATATATATATGACTAATAAATTACTAAGCATTCAACACAATGCTGTGCAAAATACAAAAATGACATAAACAAAAAAGGAGTGTTGTTCTTCAGGATACCATAGTTTTAATAAGGTCATAAACAGCTGCAAGATAGCTTCTCCAATGGAAAAGACCTACTGACTTTGAAATGTTGCCAAATAACTAAGATGAATCCCACAACTTTGAAAATTTAAGTGGGTAAGTATGTAATGAGTCAAAAACTGCTCTAGTTCAGAGGATTCCACCTTTTCTGAGTTATAGCGACTTCAGCCACGGTGGTGCAGCGGTTAGCGTTGTTGCCTCACAGCAAGAGGTTCTCCGGTTTGATTCTCGGCTGGAGTGCCTTCTGTGTGGAGACTGCATGTCCTCCCTGTGGTTGAGTGAAGATTAAAGACATGCAGATAGGTGTGTGAATATGTGGGTGTTCCTTCTTTGAAGGTTGGGTGCCAGGCTGGCAACTTGTCACCGTAAAAATCCACTGCCAGTCATTAGCAGACCTGTGATCCACTGTGGTGAACCCTAACTGGGAAAAGCCAAAAGAAAAAAAACCTTAGAGTAAGAACACATAAGTGAAGTGATGTGTGTGTGGGAGGCTATACATTGGGAGCACAGAGAGGAATAACCCCCCCTCCCAGAAAAATGATTTTAGTGTATAACAGAAAGTTTTGAAGTTCACCGTTTCTAATTAGAAACCACATTTACCTTGTGAAGTTGAATGGCATACAGTAGGGAATCTGAAATGTACAACAGTTTGCAAAATAAGGTCATTCATCTTTGACATCACACTGTGAAGTAAAGAGCTCTATAAACTATGTCTCATCATAGAGAAGTAAATTGTTGTATACAGTAAAGCAAATGAAGTACATGCTACATAATAATAATGATGCAATAAAGCACAATAAAAGAAAAATAGTAATGCCATCTCTCTCTCTCTCTCAATGTGTGTGTGTGTGTGTATATATATATATATATATATATATATATATATATATATATATATATTTACCATCAAAATCTCACAACACACTTGTGCGAGTGATTACCTACCCGAATTAAAACATCAAAAAATCCAAATTCCAGCTGATCACAACCCCAAATGTAGTAATTCCAGAAAGTCGACAGTCAGAATGTCAACTTTACTGAACCTATCTGGACTTCCGGTTATGTCCTACTAATGTTTTGCAGAGAGACAAGCCCCCATGTGGGGGGCTGTGCCCTCACACCCCCTGCTAATTATATATACAGACTCCAAGATCACACTACAATGAGGGAAAGGGTAAATTTCCAGATCCCCACTGAAGTGCATTCCCTGTTGTGGATTCAAATATTTACAAATCGACATTACGAAACTTAGGAACAGTGATATATATATATATATATATATATATATATATATATATACATAAGTGTATATATATATATATATATATATATATATATATATATATGTATATACATGGATTCACTTTAGAAGCTCGAAATACTGAAATATCGAAATTCAGTATTTCGAGCCCATAAAGTGGAATCCTGAAAAGAACAAAACCACAGAAGTGAGAAATTCAAAACCTCGCATACTGGAGATTTTGAATTAGCACTTCTGGTGTTTCACTGTGGTTATGGTTCAGGTAAGTGTTTATTTGTTAAGGGTTTTAGGTAGGGGCTGTGGTGTGTGTTAGTGTGATTTGTTGCTGTGATGTGTGTGTGTGAGGAGAATGTAGCTTGTGTGGTGGTGTTTTGTGTGTTTTTGTATGTAGTGGATATCAGAGTTATAATATTTAAGTAGGGGTGGTGTATGGGGTGCAGCCCCCCACATGGGGGGGGGGTGCAGAGGAGCTTGCCTCCCCTCTTTTATGTAAGACAGAGCTTGTGTTTGTGTGTGGGGAGGAAGGTGTGTGTGTGTGTAAAGTAGAAGTGCTAATTCAAAATCTCCTGTATGCGAGATTTTGAATTTTGTGCTTCTGAGGTTTCGTTCTTTTCAGGTTTCTACTTTTTAGCCTCGACATACTGAAATTTGATATTTCAGTATTTCGAGGATATAAAGTGAATCCATATATATATATATATATATATATATATATATATATATATATATATATATAAATAATGTATGTATGCATATAGCTAGAATTTATTCTGTTAACTCGTCAGTATATGAATATGTCTGGAATTAAATATGCAGAAAGCAATGATCAGGTTTTGATATATTTTAGCTAACATGGCACATCTACTTGCATGTCATGCAAGGTCTTAATGACTTGCAGCAAGAGCGACCTGTGTTTAGGGTACAGTGTAATGACAAGGTGGGGAAGAAAAGAAGTAACCTTGATTTAAGCAGATTAGACAGTTGGTGAGGTGCAGCTAATTTTAGAATTAATTCTAACAAAATTAAGAATATTTCCTAGATAACACAGGATGTGCAAAAGGACAACAGGATTAGGTGACCCTGCAGGATTTGCAGTAGATGGAGGAAAGAAGATACTTTCTGCACAGAGTTTTAAATATCCATTTTGGGACTGTTGATAGTATTTAAACAGAAAGAGAACTCCATTCAGGTTGGTCTTAATTACTAAGTGCTCTATCCCATGTTCTGGTTGCTATTTTTTTTATTCAATAAGTACCTGTAAATGCATCCAGATTCTGTATTAAGTAGGTAAAAGCTAGCATAGTCAGTACATTGGGAGATGTAACTGAATGTAGCATTCAGTATGAAAGTAAGATGTCTTTTTTGGTTGGCAGCAGACTTGATTGTTTTTTCTATGTGCCAGTCATTTCTAAGAGCATACATTTTTATGATTTCCAGTGACTAAAGTAAGGCTTTTTTTATGTTGTATGATGATTTGGAGTATAGACATGATTTTATTCAGTAGAATACTTTGATTTTTTTCTCGCCTGCCTTACAGTATGCATATCTTCTTGGAATTGTACCTCTCAACTGTCCAAATTGTTGCCTCATATTTTTGGTCTGTTCCTCAGAAAATTTGTGATTTTCTGACAAATCACTGAGAATTGAAGTCACTAAATATTGACAAATTTGGCTTTCAGACTTCACATCTTTTAGAAAATGCATGTTAACACAAATCCAGTTTTCTAACAACTTTCTAAGTTTATAAAAGCCCAATTTAAAACCTGTTCCTATTTTTGGGCCTTTGACCCCCCCTCCCCCATTATTTTAGGCTTTGACCAGATATCTTGCCTAAGGAGTTGAGAGGTATGCTTGGAATGCTGAATTGCCACTAATGGTGATGCCAAGATATATTTACATTCAGAAATTATTTTTATTATTCCTGCTACTACATGAAAAGTCCTGCTTCCTAAAGGGTTTATGGGTACTGGAGCTCTGAATAGGAGTAGTTGATTTTCTTTTTCTGTCAGAAAACGATCACTCTAATTCAACCAGGCAATGAAGCTGTCACGGACTCTAGTCATATCATATAGCAGTACTGGGAAATTGTTAACACTGCATATGAGTCTGAAGTCATCTGATTATTGAACTGGTCCTAAACCATTAGTGTAGCAATGCACAAGCATACCTCTCAACCTCTTAGAGCAAGAGATCTGGACAAAGCCATAAATAAAAGTGGTTCAAAGGCCCAAAAGTGGGTCAATTTTTACATATTGCTCTTAAAAACTTAGAAAGTTGATAGAATAACAGGTTTTGCATTTGCATAAATTTTCTGAAGGGTATGTAATCTGAAACTCAAATCTCTGTCATTATTTTCTAACTTCAATCTTTAATGATTTGCCACATATTTGCCAGAAATCCACAGTGTTATGAAAAACATACCAAGATAAGATGAACAGTTTCTTTAGGTCACAGTTAGTGTAAATGAATCACCAGTAACTTCCAAAATTATTTGTAAACCACAGAAAAACAGCTAGCGATCCAAACCTCAGCCAAAGTAGTCACTGTTGTTTGCCAAGAAATCCAGAGTTCTATGTCAAAAGATGAAAAATTATTTTATTGTAGGTAAGTGCTTTTGTGATGCTGCTGACACCACTTCATCAGACCTTTTACAACCATGCATCACAGTACTCTATACTTTATACTAAAATAAGAATCAGCCCATTAACTTAATTGATTCAATTGATTCAATTAAATAAATTAACTTATTAATAACCCATGAAACCCTTCTATCAAAGCTATGCATAGGGTGCACAAGCTCAAACTACTATAAAAACATATATAAGAAATACATATATAACAAATGTGTATGAGTGTAAAGACAGAATAGAAACTCATAAAAAACACTTACAAAACTCATGTATGCATACTTTTAGACAAGTGCATTCATAAAAAGATAAAAACAAATACATACAAACATTTTTGGCAGAGGTTTGGATCGCTAGCAGTTTTTCTGTGGATACCAAAATAAGAGGCAACAATCTGGATATTCTGCAAAAATCTGTACAGTTGAGAATATGTGCACAAGACTTGCAAAAAGATAGCAGTAAAGGACAGTTAAGGACCCAGAACAGTTTCATCTTTGACTCCTTATCATTGATGTGAGTATGTGGGATATGGAGCTCTGCCAGGCTATGACGTAGGCTTTATTTTCTAAGCATCTTGAGAACCACAAGGTTATTGATTAGCTGAAATAGTTCTTGGAAGCCTATTCTGTACAGTGGTTAACCACATCAGTAGCTTTTGTCAATAATGCCAGAACATGAGACTGTGTCATAGCCCTTGGCCTTGTACAGGGAGGAAGTGTTAACCAATTTGCCAAATCTAATATATTAGTGATATGTTTAAATAACTTCATCAGGGTCAGAATGTGCTTTTAACAAATCTAAATGGGCTTAGGTCCAGCCAGGGATTGTAGACCACCTATGTACTTGTTAATACGTTCCATAATTATTTATTTTATTGCTTTGCAGATATGGTGGTGAGGCTTATAGCAGTTTCCTGGATCAGTAGTAGGAAGTAGCTGTGAAGTGAAATGACTATTGGCATGAATTCTGTGGAGGGGCTGAAGTTAAATAAGCTTAATAGTGAAAAAAAACTGTTGACACCACAAAGTCCAGTGGCTTACCGACGAAGTTGACTCACAGCAGTTACAAACAGCAGGTTTTAAAACAGCAACTTTTAATGAACCAGGCAAACAACAAAAAGACTAAGCATTAAAGAATGCTTTCGCCAAACATTCTTTAATGCTTAGTCTTTTTGTTGTTTGCCTGGTTCATTAAAAGTTGCTGTTTTAAAACCTGCTGTTTGTAACTGCTGTGAGTCAACTTCGTCGGTAAGCCACTGGACTTTGTGGTGTCAACAGTTTTTTATCGGTCTCTGCCCTGGTGGGTGTTTGTGCTGTCTACTTTTCGTAAGCTTAATAGTGAGTTTACCAGACAGTATCTGATGCTGACAAGAAGGCGGCCTGGCACATTATCAGGACTCAAAAAGGTAGCGTTTTTGGCCTTGGAGAGAATGTTTATGACTTATGCAGAGGTGGTTGAGGGGTTGATATGCTAATAAGTTGTGAAAACTTAGAAGGGGAGAGGGAAATAAATTTAGATCTGAATTTTTCAGCTAATATGTTGGCTATGTCCAATAAAATTGTGAGTGCTATTGTTAAGTGCTCACCCTGAATATTGATGGGCATTATTTCTAAAGAGCTGGACAAGGCATTCTGGTTACCCTCAACTGAGGTAGAAATTTTCAGTTTATACTAACGTTTGTAAAATTTAATTTTGTTTGTGAGTTCTTTGCTTGTCTTTTTGAGTTCAGCTCTAGATGATGGAGGTATAAAGTTTGCGTTTATGGGCTTTGAATTTCTTCCTCTTATTGTATAGTCTGCTAATACTAGGATTCCACCATAGGAGGTTATCCATGAATTTGGCATTGTATTTATGTTTTATGGGGACAGTTGCCTTGATGCATGCATTAAGGTGGGCATAAGAAATATCCACAAATGTGCCAGGGTGGGAGATGAGGTCATTGAGATGAGAAAATGCTTAAATTTCATCTGGTCATCTGTTAGCTGAATTAGATTTGCCTTAGAGTAGTCTCTAAAGACAGAATAGTTTTGTGGTAAGTTAGGATTTATCCTCATAGGGGCTGTCACTAAACAGTGACTAGATTTGACATTTGGTGTGGAAGCTGTAAGTGCTGAATATAGGGTGTCAATATTGGTGAGAACCAGATCCAATATTTTTGAAATCCTATTTGGTACTTGAACCAGCTGGTCTAGGGAGCCAGTAAACATGAAATCCATGAATTTTTGTATATATTTATTTGAGGTAGTATAGGCTTCCCAGTTAACAGAAGGATAGTTTAAGTCTCCCAAGAGAATAGTGTAAGGCTTCATAGGGAGGGATGCCAGTCTGTTTAGATATGTCTCATGGTCAGCAGGTGATATTGAGAGGATATTGTAATTGGGTATGATATGGTACAGAGTTCTATTTACCATGAAAAGGATACGAAGAGGTTCAAGGTCATTGTGCTGGCTTAAGTGTCTAATGGTAAGATGGCTTCTTAGGAATACAGACATGCCCTCTCCAATAGCACTATAATTTTCAAAGTTGAGTCTGACAGTGTGATAGGTACTGAAACCCTGCACTGTTGAGAGGGCTATTGCTGTTATGAAACCATGTCCATTTAGTATTAAGATATCTACATTTTCAGATATTAAGAATGCCTATAAGGAGAGCAACTTCTTGTTCAGGCCTCTAGCACTGTGCACTGCTATGTTACATAGTTTTGATTTTGATTTACGTAAGTAGTTTAAGATGATCAATCTTGCCTAAAAAGGCACTGTGGGGTAAATAAAGGCAGTGTTGTAGCTGACTCATTTGGCGTACGGTGCCACTCCCTGATCTGGTGGTCATCAACACAAAGTCGAGAAGCAAAAAAAAAACACCTGGTGCTCCTGCATTCTGTATGGAGAAGATCCAGGTTCTAAAGCCCTTTGCTTCACAACCTAACATGAGAGCCAGAGAAAAGGGTCCTTCTCCACTCTGGTACTTCCACCTACATTACACGTTCACTTCCTAATGCCCTATGCTCTCATGTTCTACTTGAGATCAGAAAAAAATCTCCCTTCTCCAATCTGCCACACTTCCCTCCTCTAAGGCAAGTTATGCCCTAATGCTTTCATGTTTTGCTGTCCCATAAAGAAAAAGTGAGAAGTGTAAATTAAAAACAAAAACAAAACAAAAATAAATAATTAATTAATTAAAACAAGCAAAAAAAAAAAAAATCTGCTGACCTAATAACTTGTGATATGGGCAGCTTCCCCCTTCCCCTCCATCCTAGCTATGCTTTCCGGGAAAGTTCTAGGCCAATATGTAAAAGTCATGATGAAAGATGTGCCAAGCCATACCTAGCAAAGCAGCCAGGATTATCAGTCATCAACTCCCAGTCTGGTATGTACATTGGTTCCCCTTAGAATGGCTCGAATAGTTAAGCCAATAAATTATGACCTCCAAAATCACTACACAAACCAAGAACACAAAATCATGAACCAGGACAACAAACTGGTAGAAAATTATTTAATCCAATACACAGTGCAGTCAGTAAAAACAAGGTTAAGCACTTTCATCTGGGTAACTTCCCAAACTTCTTCAGAACAATAAAAAATGAATTCACTGCAATTTTATAGCCAGAACAACCAATCAATGACCCCCCCCCCGCAATTAACAACCATACATAACATCCCTAAAACTTTAAAGTTTCTAAGATTCTATGTTTCTTAGTTTCTAAGACCGATCCTCTTGCTATTTATATAGATTATTGGTGTAAGAAGTATGTTTCTTCTATCAAACACATTTCCAAGGACTCGTGGGACTTCCTTAAGAAGGTTACTAATGACAGTTTGACTCAAATTTACTTTTGGTCACTACTGATGTTGTTGACCTTTTTTCAAGCATTCCACGTATGGATGGTTTAGAATGCTTTCAGGAAGTCCTGTTAGAAAGTGACTATTTAAAAAATGAACACATAAATTTGATTACGGAATTTATGGAAATTAGCTTTAAAAATAATTTTATGTTTTTTAATGGAGAGTACTACAAACAGGTTCAGGGAGGTGCAGTGGGGGCTCCCCGTGCCCCATTATTTGCAAACCTTGTATTATATTACTGGAAAAAAGAAGTATCTGTTTAAAAATGAACTTTTTGTGAATGTAGTACACTATACAAGGTTCCCAGGTGATATTTGTTTCTTTTGGAAAGGAAGCGTGGAACAGCTAGACATTTTTTTGGACACATGGAAAACAGTACTAATTTGTTTGAGGTTCACTCATACAGTTTCAAATGAATTTGTCAGCTATCTAGAATAGATGTTTGCACTTGCAAAGATATTATTAACAACAGATTTCATTCAAAGAATTTTCAAAAACAAACATTTTCTAACTCTTATTTACATTATGAAAGTGAACACCAGCAATACCAAAAAAGGGGATTGTAAAAGGGCAGATTATAAGACTTCTACAATGTGTAGTGGCCCGGAAGAATTAGCTGAAGAGATTAAATTTATTAAGAGCCTTTTTTGCAAAGGGGTTACCCATTAACATTGATAGATCAGATGACACAGGATGTTATTAGAGATAGGGAAGTGAATTATTATCCCCTGTTGGGTGTGGGTACAACACTGGAAACAAATGTAAGAATTGAAGAAAATAAATTTAAATTTGCTTTCTTACATACGTATTCCTCTTTTCCAAATGAGGTGGAAAATATTATTAGAAAATATTGGGGTGTTTTAACAATTAGCATTGATATTCAGAAAATCATAACTGAGAAACTTGCGTTCATTAGAAGGAGAGATACCAACCTAAAGAAAATGTTTGAGAGATTTACAGTTAAGGGTATGAACAAGACTAATAGGAAACTAGGTACCTATAAATGTGTTTTTTGTAAACAAAGCAACCATATGGCATGTATTGATAGAATTTACATTAAGGCTAGAAATATACACATTGAATCTAAGGAATTCTTTAACTGTAATAGCAGAGGGGTGGTCTATTTAGTTTATTGTGAGACCTGTTACAGTTTCTATGTTGGCAAGACTGAAAGGACCATCAGAAAATGTATATATGAACACCGGTACAATGTTTCCCCGAGAAAGACACCAATGCTTTAAGTAGACATCATAAAGTCTGCCCAGGAAGTAAATTTATATTTTTCATTCTTGATCAAGTTACAACGGACCCCAGTGGTAAACACTGGGAAGCTAAACATGAGTACAGAGAGGTGTTTTGGCAGCTGAAATTGGATGCTGCTAAGCCACCTGGTCTTAATGAAGCTATTAGTATTAACAGTGTATTGAAAATAAGGGCTGCTAAGTTATGACCATGTTTAACTTTACAATTTACTTATACAGCATTGAAGAAATGTTACATTGTTTAGGTATTGTTTAAAATTGTTTAAATGAGTTTAACATTTTATATTGGATATCAGAGTTTTTCACATAACAATTTTGTATTTTTAAAGTTTTAGGGACGTTACGTATGGTTGTTAATTAAGGGGATTCGTTGATTGGTTGCCCTGGCTATAAAATTGTAGTGAATTAATTTTTTTATTGTTCTGAAGTGGTTTGGGAGGTTACCCAGACAAAAGTGCTTAACCTTGTTTTTACTGACTGCAATGTTTATTGGATTAAATTGTTTTCTACCAAGCCAATAAATTAAGTCAGTTATCTTTTATTTGTACAGTGGCACAATTCTCATCGATAGTAGGACACTTATTTCAGATGCATATTTTGAGAACTCTGTAATCTCTATCATATTTGCCCCTTTTCGTATGATCCAAGGTGGTAAGTATCACGTCATTCACTTCCATGTGTGCGATGACCATGTCATATATGTTCTTAGGGTGAAATGACTTGAGGGCTTTAGTACTGCAGATTCTGGAACCAGAGAGGCAGCTCTGCTCAGTCTGATAAGTTGTGCATTTGTCTGTCTGATTATGAAGTCACATATGACCAAAACATTACCAAATATACTGTCTTGACCTGACTGCCTTATGGGCTTCAACCTGTTAGCTAAGTGATCTCTTTCTCTAAATGTGTTTCTGTAGTGCATGTGTATGTTGTTTGCCTGTTAGTGTGAGAGCGAGTGTCTTGTATACCAAATCTTCACCTTGGAGACCTTTGTGATTTAGACAGAGACTTTTTAAATATGCTGGCATTAGAAGGCTTATTTGTCTGGCACATAGTGATTATAGTTGTATGAGGTGAAGGTGGGTGTCAGAAATGACAACATGCTTGGTTTAGTCTACAGTCTTTGAAGAGAGGTTGACCTCCAAGGTTGGTAGATACGTGCACAGTTCACATATGGAATAGTGCATAGGAAGAATCCAACAGTTCCATTGAGCATGAAGCATTCTTCCTATCAAGCTGGCAACAGACACTTAGGAAAACTATGATTTCATGATATTGATGCCTGTTAAAATAGGGAGTACTAATGAATGTTAATGAAGTGAATTTGTAGAAAGGTTCTATATACTAGGATAGTACGATGAGAAGATTTAAAAATATATGTAAAAAAAGTGTTAAAACTTCTAAGATAGTGCATTGAGCAATAAGTCATCAGGGAAGTAAAACTGTCCCTCGACGTTTAACAGCCTTGAAGGGAATGACCTCCCAGTTTGACCTACTAGTGCAGTATAATATAAGCAAATTAGATGAGAAGGAGGAGTTTCCAAAGAGGATTTAGAGCAATGGCAGTCAACCCGAGCAACACTGGCTAGCCGGGTGGGCACTTTGTATGGTGGATCTATGGAACACAATGGGAGGGTTAAAGTTTTAGCTTACTGACAATAGCAATGAAAGAAGAGAGGGAGGGAATTTAACATAATGGGTGGACAACAACAGAAGTTTTAAAGCCACATCAGTGTCATGTAAACAAGTTGAGTGAAATTACGCACTAAAACTTGTAGTTATAATCTTGAAGAAGGAAGAAAACTCACTAGAAAGTGATTCACTGCCAGTGCACACTTAGAAATTGCACCAGCAGTGATTTCCTATAGAGAAAAGCATTCAGTCGTATGCCACTTTTTTTTTTTTTTTTCCTGAGAGCTACAGAAGCTTGAGGAATTTCTCCTTGAGATTGCATAGGGAAGCCAGTCAGAAGCCCTGCCCTTCCCAATGAGCATATAAATGCATCCTTAATCTGCTAACAGTGCTAGCTTCAAATGGAAGGATCCATCCTTGGACCCCTACTTTTCTCTGTTTACACCAATAATCTAGCCTCTGCCACCAAACATGGCACACTCATCCAATACGCAGATGATTCTACCATCATCTGCTCAGCCCAGTCCCTACCCAAACTGCAAAAAGTCACACAGGAAGCCTTTTCCTCTGTTGAAACATGGTTATCCGATGCCCAATTAATACTCAACCCAAACAAAACTAAACTACTCATCTTCCAACCCACCAAACATACTCAAAACAACTCTCACTTTAACATCACAGCAAAAGACAACACCACTATATACCCAACTGAACACATCAAATTGCTAGGAGTGGAAATAGACAATAAACTAAAATTTGACATTCACATATCCATGACCATAAAAAAAGTCCACAAAAAACTAGGAGCATTATACAGAAATAAACAATTTCTCACCAAAGCAGCAAAGATTTCAATAGCAAATTCTCACCTTATCTCCACCCTACTTTATGCCTCTCCAGTATATACCAACCTAAGGCAATGTGATCTAAACAAGCTAGAGACCTGCTACAACAAAATCGCAAAATTTGCCACAGGGGCATCCTACCGTAGTCACCACTGTCTCTCACTTGCTGAACTGGGTTGGCTTGAACTCCCTCACCTCCTTCAGTGGTATCAACTCTTACTCACCCACAAACTAGTAAACCATCCACTAAATGTCCCATCCCTCCAGAATCTACTCCAACCCTATCGCACCACCAGACCACTAAGATCCAGCAACAAAAATCACTTGCAGATCACTAAAGCCAATAACTCTGCTGGTGAAGCAATATTCTCTTGCGCCATAGCCAAATTATGGAACTCACTCCCACCCACAATTACCTCCGTACCATCATGCACCAACTTCAAAACTTTATTAAAAGTGCACCTAAAAACATGCTGGCTATGCCCTTGCAACTTCCACTCTAATATCATCCACCCATCCAACTACTACCTTTCTTTCACCTCCACTAACTACCTTGATGATAGCAAGCTCAGATGCTCATAAGCCTAGTACTTATTATACAGCAGGAACTTCTCATTGTTACATTTGTTAATGCCTGTTATGTACTTCACAGATAAAGATTCTAGTTGTCTACTGATGTACTATGTTCTTCATCTGTAAATATGTTGTAAGTAATTTCTATGTTAAATCCAATGTAACTGCTGTCTGTTTATTTTACTGTGGAGCTTTTCTCTCTGGGCCTTCGCTGAAAATGGTCCCACGTCCAGTCGGACACTCCCGGTCAACAAATTTAAATAAATAAATAAATAAATAAAAATGACAGCAAATAAAATTGAAATGGACATAAAAACAGGCATTTGTCTCTGACTTCTTTCTCATTTGCAACCCCCCCCCCCATATACAAGTCATCAGATATCTGCACTCTTGTGGGAGGAGAGGCTGGACTCTGCCCTTCTGAGCTAGGAATTTCTGGTTAAAGGCTTATAGTGCATGCATATCTGAACTGCTTCTTACTGAAGTTAGTGCGCCTTGTTTGCTGTGGCATAGACTGGATTCGGGCCTGCTGGATCTAGCTTTGTTTGTGTAACTTGAGCACTAATCCAGGCATTCTCTAAAGTATTCAATTGTATTTATTACTGCTTGGTAGTAACTTGATTAAAGTGTAGCTATCATTCTAAGTCTTTTGGATTAAGCATTTGGGCTTCAGACCAGTTGTTTTACATTAGGAAGGTTTGTGGCATGCACTGTGGTGGCAGGACAGGTAGCTTTCATCCTTCTAAGTTGGGAACTGTTAATTGAGAGCCCAGTGTCTGTTATTCTTAAAGTGTATTAGTTCTGGTTTACGCACTTGGGCTTCAGGCCAGTTATTTTACATTAAGAAGGTTCGTGGTCTGCACTCTTGTGGGAGAAGAGGCTGGACTCTGCCCTTCTGAGCTGGGAATTTCTGGTTAAAGGTTTATAGTGCCTGAATATTTGAACTGTATCTTACTGAAATTGGTACACCTTGTTTGCTGTAGCATAGACTAGATCCAGGCCTGCTGAATCTAGCTTTGTTTATATGCTTGTTGTTTGTTTGCTTGTTATTTCCCTGGAACGCTAATTCCACCTAATATGTGGCTTCTCAGCGCTTCTGTGGATCACTAGTGATATCTGCATTGCTTACTGTACTTATTTCCTTGTTTCACTTGAAAGAAAGTTACTGTTTGTCGTTTTTGCATTTAAGTTACCTGTAACACATTGCACTTAAGTTACCTGGCACTTGCTCACTAAAGCAATTATATAAGTCAGCACTAAAAATTAAAAGCACTACACCCTCACTTCCCACTGGCCCTTTTTTCAATTATAAAGGAATTCCCAATATTATTCTAGCATGTCCAAAGGTCAGTTGTCAATCTCCTCTCTGGTCCAGCTGGTGAATCTGGGAATCTTGAGGCAATGTTACAACTGCCTCATGTACACAGACAACCCTCTCCTCCTCCCAACAAATTCCAACACATATGAGAGATGCAACCATATAGCCAAACTGGAGGCTAAGCTCTCTCAACTCAGTACTGGCATAACCAGTCAGGAGGAGAAGGAAACCATACTCACTACAATTCCAGTCTCACATAGACCTACCTTGACAGCAATCCATACACATAATCACACAAAAACATACTCGGAGGCTCTAAATAAAGATCTGCCTAAGCAGCAGAGACCTCCAAAGCAGACACCCAAGCAACCGCTACCCCAAAACAAAACACGTGCAACACATATCTCACAAAGCCAGTGTGCTGAACAGTCACAGCCCTTAAGACTAAACAACACACCTGATACACTTGTAATAGGTGACTCTATCATCAGGAACACTGATGTCCCGCTCACCAGGCTGAACAAGGAGAGGGTCACGGTGAGCAGCCTGTCGGGCGCTAGGATCCGCCACATAACACAAGCACTCAGGTCACTCCAAGGCAAGTACAAATATGACTCAGTCATTGTCCATGCTGGTGTGAATGACCTGAGACGTACCTCTCTGGACTACATGAAAAGAGACATAGAGGAACTCTCTGAGCATGTAGCCCAGGCCGGTATGACCCTGACCTTGAGTAGCATTTTACCCAAACCAAGAATGATGCCACAATATGAAGACAAGATGATCAATTTCAACAATTGGCTAAAGTACTGGTGTCATTCAAAGGGGATCCAATGCCTGTCAGCTTGGGATGATATGCTCGACAAGCCACGATGCTTCACTAGGGACGGCTTGCACCTGTCACCCCTGGGCTTTCAGATATTGGCAAAGGCTCGTGCTACCCCCATAGTGCCTTTTTTAGGCAAGGCTCAAAAGACAAACCCACCTCCATAGGTATCACAAGGGATAAGAATCTAAGAGTAATGCTACTCAACGCCAGAAGGCTAAACCTCAAGATGCATGCACTCGAAACTCTCCTTAGCATGGAGAACATCGATATCTGTGCAGTAACAGAAACCTGGTTCAGGGCTCCCGAGAGCACCCCAGCACTACCAGATTATACCTCATACCATGCTTTTCAGCCCCAAAACTTGGACCGAACCACAAAAGGAGGGGGAGTATCGATATTCATCAAAGATACCCACACCTCCAGGTTGGTGGCAAAGCACGAAGCATCAGAGACTATCCATGTGCAACTAACAGTGGGTAAAACTGCCTTCCAGTTTATAGCCTGCTACAGACCACCCTCCCAAACCCAGGACCCCACTCGGCCTTCCTGAGAACACTGGAAAATATGAAGGTCTCTCCAAACACCATTATATTGGGCGACTTCAACTACCCAAACATAGACTGGGAGCATTACTCTAGCTCCAACACCCTAGCCCAAAGGTTCCTAGAATTTATAAACTCAAATGCTATGGAACAACTTGTTACCACTCCCACAAGAGGGGAAAACATACTGGACCTGATCATCACCAACATGGGGACTCTATGCTCCAGACCAGAAGTGTATCCCTCACTGGTAAGATCAGACCATAAACTAATCTCACTGGATATTCACATCCCGACCCCACCCCCTGCCCAGAAAACCACAGTGAAAAACTTCTCTAAAGCAAATTTCACACTCCTCAAAACCGAGGTGGAATCCTTAAAAGCCCCTGGGCCAGTGGAAAATACGGCCCAGACCGCAGAATCCTTTATAAACGCATTCTATGAACACCTTCAGGAATGCATGGATCATGCGATCCCAAATAAAACCAAGACCCAGTCCTCCAAAGGCAGAAGTCCTGTCTGGTGGACCCCAGCCATAAACAAACTATACAATAGAAGGAGGAAGCTACTAAATGATAGAGCAAAATCCCAAAAAGGGAAGGCATCACTGATCAGTATTAGCAAAAAACTATGGGCACTCATAAAATTGTCTAAGGCCAGCTTCGAGAGAAAAATTGCACAGGACACTAAGGATAATCACAAGGCTTTCTTTAGTTATGTTAGGAACCTGGGTGGTAATTCCCAGATATGCTCAGAATTAGTCCAAAATGACAAAAAATACACCGAACCCACAGACATTGCCAACATCCTAGCTGACAGGTTCAGCACAAACTCCCCCACCCCCCCACCAAAAGGGCAAATATCTATCCCAGCAGAGTGCTGCCCCCCTGACATCTCAGATGCTCAGGTAAGAGCCGCCCTCTCCAAAGCAAAAAACACAGCATCAATGGGACCAGACGGTGCCCCGGCTGTGTCCTACATGAACTCCAAGAAGAGCTAAACCCAAACATAAAACTACTGTTCAATCTCAGCCTTACTACAGGATATGTGCCCAAAGAGTGGCGTACAGCAACAGTGGTCCCTCTCCATAAAGGTGGTGCCTCAACAGATCCTGGAAACTATTGCCCCATAAGCCTGACTAGCTTGGTCTGCAAAGCTATGGAAAGGATCATCATGGACCTCATAAATAAAGATATTGGGGACCTACAGACACTGGATCCTACCCGGTTCGGCTGTGTTAAGGGCAGATCCTGCCTCTTAAACCTGGTTGATTTCTTTGAAACAGTCACCAAGGCCATTGACGAGGAGAAGGTGGTCCATACAGCCTACCTGGACCTCACAAAAGCCTTCGATACAATACCACACTTGGACATTATAGATAAGCTCACCACCTTAAATATAAACCCCTATGTCACTAGATGGATTGCAAACTGGCTCAAGGACAGAACCCACATGGTTAGAATTGCTGGAGCCATGTCAGACTCCAAACCAGTTACAAGTGGTGTCCCACAAGGCTCAGTCCTGAGACCTCTCTTGTTCGGTATATATTTCTCAGAGGTACAGGCCAACATGGAAGGACTGTGGCTGACCAAGTTCGCAGATGACTGCAAACTGGGCGCCATAATCGACTCTCCAGCCGACACAAGCATCCTCCAAAAGGGCCTCATAGAAACAGACAACTGGTGCCAGAGCCATGGCCTCAAGCTAAATGCCAAAAAGTGTATAGTCATCCCTTTGGCAAAAACAAAGTGCCCACAAATTACCACATAGGTGGTAATCCATTAAGTACAGAAGAAGTAATTAGGGACCTGGGGACCCAAGTTGATAGCAATCTCTCATTTGACAACCACGTGGCCAAAGTGGTTAGAAAAACATTTTATATAGCCCACCTAATCATGAAGGGATTCACATCTAGATCAGGGGAGGTCATTGTGCCTCTTTACTCATCCCTCATCAGGCCCATAATTGAGTACAATGCCTTTTTTGGGATGTACCTTACTAGACACCTGCAGCAACTGGAAAGACCCCAAAAGTACCTCACCAAGAGGATCAAAGGGTTCAAACAGATGCCATATGCTGCCCGGTTAAAGAAACTCCAGCTCTACTCAGTGGCATACCGACTGTTCAGAGGCGATCTGTGCCTGACGTATAAAGCCATGTCCAACCCGGAATTAATGGACATGCTGCACCTCAGAAAATCCAAATCCCATCGAGCTACGCTCGAGAGACTTGAACCTCAGCACTGAAATAAATAGGACATGCTGGAGGGACAGATTCATAACCCAGAGGCTCCCTTCACTCTGGAATAAAATCCCAGTCCAGGTTAGGCAGAGTCCCTCACTGACTCTCTTCAAGAGGAATCTTGATGAGTGGATGGGAGATCGTAGGTTTACTCTGGGTATCACTTCTGTGTCACTGTTAGACAGAGGCACAGTATACTAACCTCGAAAAAGGGCATAGCAAAATTAATTTAAAATGGGTGGCGAAAGCCAAACACACTCTGGCTAGGCTTATAAATGCCCTTGGGCAGATAGCCTGGTATAAACCTATGAACCTAAATATAATATAGTGCAGTGATAGTGAAGAGTTGCTCCAGCTTCTCTTGTGAGGTATTGCTTTAGTCATTTTCATCATCTTCTAATAAAGGTTGTTGTTAATTACTTTTTTTGAGATAAAAATGTTCTTTTTTTTATTTAAACAAATTCCCCTTCCCTCTAGACACACACACACACACACACACTCAGTATTATCTAACTCAGTACTATATAAACATTCAGTTTAGTGAAGTCTTGTCTCTGAACACTATTAAATCTACTGAGATGTTTAAACGTTTCATTCATATTCTCATTCTCTGTCTTTGTTACTTTCTGCAGAGTACATTTTTAAATTCCTAAACTCCTCATTATTGTGGCAAGATTTTTATTTATGGTTTGCAGTCCTCATTTGAATTTTCAGAAGCATTCACGATGCACTTCTCAAGTTTAGATTGCTGTTAAAAATAAACACAAAATAACTACCTAGAAGCTTAAAACAAGAAAACAAAATAATTGTAGAAAGTAACCACACTCACTTTCAGCTTTCCTAGCATTGTTGCACTCTTCCACATTAATATTAAAAGACGTAAATAATTCATGGCTAAAGAGATATTATCATATCAGATTAATCACATATTATCAACTCACCTAATCATAAAAGTTCAATTTATCTACACATAAAATACTGGCAGATAACTTCTTTCAGTTTGACAACTAGCACTATAGCTGACAAAGTATCACACCAAATCATAACTTATAATAACTGCTTTTTAAGGCTATCAAATTAGCAGTAAAACTGAAACAAGTTATCTAACAATTTTTTATGTTGGTGTGTGCGTGTGTGAGAGAGTTGTGTGTATGTAGGTGTGTGTATGGGGGATATAACTGGGAGCTTACATGCATCAGTTTCCCTGTCATTATGGTGGAGGGAGGGCTTATGTTTGTGAGTGCGTGTGTGTGTGTGTGTGTGTGTGTGTGTGTGTGTGTGTGTGTGTGTGTGTGTGTGTGTGAGTTGTGTGCATTTAGGTGTGTGAATGGGGGGATATAACTGGGAGCTTATGTTCATCAGTGTCCCTGTCAGCATCTGTCATTATGGTGGCGGGGGTTATGTGGGTGTGTGCATGCGTGGTCCACCAGACCTGTGATACTTTGAAGTGCAGGCCAGTAGGTGCTCAAATGATCAGTACAGGATTGCTCAGTTGAACGACTCATAGTCATGCAAATTTTCCAGTATCAAGTTTTGCTGCTGTGAGAAGGATTTTGAGTCTGAAACCCATAAGTTAACACACCTTTGCAGTGTATATTGCACCACTGTGCTGACTTCTCTGAATCCTGGTGAGAGATGGTAGGAGAATATTTAAAATACCTTGCAGATGCATGCACATTATCCCCTTTATTCTAATTGTGAACAGAGCAAGCTAGTTATG
Organism: Protopterus annectens; assembly: GCF_019279795.1. Taxonomy (NCBI): domain Eukaryota; kingdom Metazoa; phylum Chordata; order Ceratodontiformes; family Protopteridae; genus Protopterus; species Protopterus annectens. Next base: position 26,353,375 of record NC_056729.1, on the reverse strand, counting down.
GAGAAACAACCTTGTATGCACACTAGTATTAAAAAACATAAGAACAGAAGGAGCCACGCTATGTAATCTGCTGCCATAATGATTTTTACAATCAAATGTATATTTGTGAAACAAGAAACTATCCCAGCCCAGCTAAAGAAAAGACACAGTATGCCATTTTGTGGAACACAAAGTATCAGATGTGTTGCTGTTCTTTACTAAGAAAAACTTGGTAACATCAGATGGTGAAGCTTAATTGAAAATAAATACTCAGGGACATAACATAATGTTTACATTATATTATAGCCTTATCTCCTGAACTGGTCAGCTGCTTCTCCTCCCTGGGCTCCACATTTAGTGTGCACGCTGCTTGTTCAAACCATCTTGTAAGCCCATTCAGCCAGGATCCAATCCCTAAACCACCTCCCTGCTACCAGGACCAAAGAAACTGCTGAAAACCTAACTGCTCTGTTACTATATTACCAAGAATGCATGTTGTTCAAACCATCTTGCAAGCCCATTCAGCCGGGACCCAATCCCTAAACCACCTTCCTGCTACCAGGACCAAAGAAACTACTGAAAACCTAACTAGTCTGTTACTATATCACCAAGAACGCATGTAAGCTACTGTTTCCATGATCCTTACCTTACCTGCACAAGCATTGTTTTAAAATACCATCTGTTACACCAATTTGATTCCCGATAGCATGCACACTCACTCGCATGGACTCTATCCCCCACTGCTCCATAACTGTACCACCAGTTTCTCACCACTAGGTGGCAGCAAACAACCAGTATTCCTTCCTTGCCACTCACCTTTCCCGACTGGGTTATGCCCTCATACCTCTCAACATGAAAACATCAGAAATCTGGACAAAGGCCCATGAGAAATGAGGTACAAATCTGCACCCTGATTAACATAAAATTTGCATGCATAATTATGTAACCCCACCCACTCCAATGGAATTGTGGTGTGCCAACTTTTAAACGCAAATTGTGAAACAGACAAAATATTAAACATAAAATATAAACGAACAATAGTGTTTTAGTTATATTAATATTTGAACTTGTATCAAACTTTGAACTTGTGGAAAACTAAAATACAAACTTCTTTTATAAAAATAAAACTGCTTTTGCAACTGTGATAATTATGTTAGCTAATTGGGATTGGGTATTTCAACATTTCATGATGATGTGAAAGATAAGGGAATCTGAATATTTTCATAAAAATGGTGTAAATGCTTATATATCTAATATTTCTACATTTCTTCATCTTCATACTTGATATCTGCCTTTCAGCATGTCATGTTATATGAACCCTGAAGTCCTGATAAACTAAGTCTGAATAGTAACATGATCATTATATGTGACAGATTAGACAGAAAAAAGATTATTTAATAGTTCTGAGATTTATGAAGTGCCCAGGTTAACTGAATGGAGATACTACTGTTCATGATCTTACATTTTTTAAATGAATTGTTTTAAAACTGTAATCATTAATTTATCAGCAATAACAAGAATAACAAAAAAGAGCACATCCAGCCTACAAGCAACCTTGCAAAACTATACAACATATTCAAATTGCTGGCGTGTGTGTGCCCAATGAAAATGATGAAAATGATGAACATGATGATGATGATGGTGCATTTCATGGCTGAGTACTTCATCGTTCACAGTCCTACCAACTCACACCGCCACAAGTCACATAAAATTACATCACATTCCTGTTAAAAACATGATCAGTTTTTAAATCAAAGGAACTAAATCAAAATTCCTACAGCACAGTGCTAAAGGAATGATCTATTTTACTGCTGCACTTGCCATTAAGTGAATAGTTTAAGTATACTTTTTATTTGCTTAAACGTAATTCAAGAACAATGTCAAAGTATAAGAACTGGGAACATAGATGCATAGTAAATAATAATTTACTTTTTGCAATCTGATAAGCACTCCACACACAACAGAATTATAAAAGAGATACACATACAAGATAGCTTAGTACTATCATCACACACAGAGACACAGTAAACAGATGCAGAGTTTAGTAGAATTGTTTGTTTGTGATACACTAGTAATGCGTGGTTTTTTTTGTACATCTTCTCTTCCTGACCTAGGAGGCTAGGAAACGGAATGGATTGTGGATTCTATTCTGTCGTGTAGTGCGGACTGCGGACATGGGTGGTCTAAGGTCTTTCTTCTGCAGAAGTGAACTTAACTAAATTAACTAAAATTGTGCACAGTGCTCACACAGTACAGCTCCAGTCCAGAGTCCACTCACTCGATCGCTGCTTCTAATATTTATTTATTTTACATTTGTTTACCAGGAATGCTCAACAGGGCCAGAAGCCCTTTTTCAGCAGAGGCCTTGGGAGAAAAGCTCCATAATAAAAAATTCACATTACAGAGATGGCACTAGCTACTAAGTGACATAAGGTAAATATGCAAGGTTCCAGACAGTTAGAAAAAAAATCAATGTATCGACAAATAGCTAAATACAATATGAAATGAAGAGACCAGCTATCCAAACAGAAAACACGTAAAATCAGCAAGTCCAAAAGGTAAAACCAGTCACAGGCAGGGGTAACTAAATCAGGCAATTTATTGTATAAAATCCACACTCAATATAAGCTCTTTCATTCTGAGGCAGTATTTCAAAAGGAACTTACTTAGACTCACTAGGGCCCACAAGCTCATTCACAAGCCCACTAGCTACCCCTCTCTCTCCACTGTGCTAAGCCCCTACATCCCTAATTGCTCACTAAGATCAGAAAACCAAAACCTCCTAAAAATCTATAAACTCTCTCAACCCCCTGGCCACCTCCTTCTCTCTTGGTCCATTTCTAAACTTTGGAACTCTATCCCTCACATTCTTTGGAATACTCCCAATCACACCAAATTTAAATCCCTGTTATTCTTCTATCTTACTACTAAATGGCTATGCCCATCCCACTCTCCAACTTAAATTTTCCACAAAAGCTACTAACGTTGCCACCCTCTGCTCCAACAACTACTACAATCACCCCTTTTTATCACAGCAGGACAGTGTTCTACTGTACCCACCTCTCTATCCCACGCAAACTGATCTCCTAATTTACAAAAAAAAAACAAAACAACAAAACAAAAAAAAAAAAAACAGCTACTCTTATTTGTCATTATCAAAATCTTTATAACACATTCACTTTATTTTTTATTGCACTGTACTGTATTTTTACCACATCTATTTTTTATTGAATACTGTATTTTACCTGACAAAATTTATTGCATGTATTGTTTCTCTGTAACTGTTCATTGTAGCTTTTCTCCCCGGGTCTCCACTGAAAATGGCTCTTCATGGCCCAGTGGACATCCCCCAGTTATCAAACTGAAAGAAATAAATAAATGTTGTGTCTTTCGTCTTTTTCCGGTTAGGGGTTGCCACAGCGGAACTCCGGTCTGCTAATGGTTGGTGGTAGATTTTTACGTGCTGAGTTGCCGGCCCTGACGCACAACCTTCAACGAAGGTACGCCCATTCACGCATGTTTCCACACAGAAGACGCTCTAACTGAGAATCGAACAGGAAAATAAATAAATAAATAAATAAATACATTTACATTAAATTTACACTGAAGTCATAGGTGGATAGACCACTCAAAATGCTTAATAAGAAAATGTAAACAGGAACCATCTTTATGATGATTCCAATTTTTTTACATATAACTGAGACTAGTCATTTCATTGCAAGTAGTCACGGTATTATTTTTGTATCACTGTAGTAGTATCTATTAAAACATTTGATAATAAGCAAACTATTAACAGAATTCTGTGACCATGGCATTAGTTTACACTGCTGTCTTTTTTCATGTGTAAATTGTAATTCCAGCCATTCCTGCCATCTGAGGCAGACCCACTCCAACTATTTAAACATCTTTATAGTTACTGAAATATAACTTTGCAAGCTGGGCAATTATTAGTGATAATCTGTGACAACATATTACTTTGTATCTATTTCAGCTTTTTAGTAGTAGTAGTTAAACCTAAGCCATAATTTAATGACATTACTTAAGTGATAATTTAACAAAGATATTACTGTAGTGACAATTCAATCAAGATATTAAAACAAAACAATAATGAAGATGTAGTGGAGGTGAAGATTTAAAGGATTAGATGTGGTGGATAAAACACTTGAGGAATATAGATAGAAATTTATGATACTGATCAGGAGGTGACATCAAAGAATATTCCAGCTAGAAACATTAAGAAGGCAAAATGGTTGTCTGAGGAAGCTTTGATGATGGCTGAGGAAACAAAAAGATTTAAAGGCACTGGAAATAGGAAAATATGTCAAACTAAATAGAGAGATTGAGAGAATAGCAAGTAGAGATAAGGAGGCATATTTAAACGAGCAGTGCAAGAAACTGGGAAAAGACAGTACTTTGAGAAAGGTAAGAGATCTGTTATAGAAGATGAGTGATGTTAAAGGAAACCTCCGGATAAAAATGAGCATCACAAAAGACAAAGGTGGGAGGCATCTAACAGAGGTACAAGCAGAAGATATTATGAAGAGGAGGCAGGAATACACTGAATAACTATTTAAGAAGGATCATAACATCACTGACACATAGCATAGTATGCTTGGTGATCTAGACAGACATTCTGGAGAGTTTTTAGTGAGCCATAGAAAGCTTTGCTCATAACTAGACTGCATGAAGTGATGGAATTCCAGCCGAATGGCTTAAAATCCTACAAAATTATACTATCACAGTGCTGCTTGGAATTTGCCAGATATTTTGGCAACCACAGTAGTGGCCATTACACTGAAAAAGGTCACTTTGTAATCCAATCTCAAAACAGGCAATGATAATGAGTGCTCAATTTATGAAACATTTGGACATGTTTCTTACACTAGCAAGCTCTTGCAAGCTGGACTTATGCTGTACATGCTCCAAGAACTGTCAGATGGAGAATTCAGTTTTAGAAGGGGCAGAGTCACCAGAAATCAAATTGCCAACATTAGCTGGATAATGGGGAAAGCAAATGATTTCAAGAAAAATATTTATTTCTTCTTTATTGCCAACTGTAAAGCCTTTATCTATGTGGATCATAACAAACCGTGTCAGGTTCTTAGAGAAAAATGCATACCAGGTCACCTTATTCATCTCCTGAGGAATCTGAAAGCAGAACAAGAAGAAACAGTAAGAACCAGATATGGAATAACTGACTAGTTCAGGAATGGGAAAGAAGTACAACATGGCTACATATTATCACCCTGCTTATTCAATTTATATGATGAATACATCATGCAGAATGCTGGATCCGATGAATTAGGTGTTGGAATCAAAATGTCTAGGAGAAATATTAACAATCTAAGATATGGAGATGATGCCACTCTAAAGGCTGAAAGTAAGGAAGACTTGTAAAGCACATTGATGCAGGTGAAAGTATAAAGTGCAAAAGCTGACTTATTGATCAATTAAACAAATGTCAACCATCCCATAAATTCTTAGCAAACAAGTGCGAAGTAGGGAGGTAGTGACGCATTTTATTTTCCTGGGCTCAAAAATCTTTGCAGGTGGTGATTGAATCAGTGAAATTAGAAGACATTTGCTGTTTTGAAGGAAAGCTATGGCAAATCTGGGTTTGATTTTAAAGGGCACAGACATCACATTGCCAACAAAGATCTGAATGGTAATCTAACAGATCAAACCTATGATTTTCTTAGTACTAACAAATGGCTGTGAGGGTTGGACTATAAGTAAGGCTATGTGCTGGAAAACTGATGTTTTGAACTGTGGTTTGAGAATTCCATGGACTGTAAAAAGATTGAATGAGTCAATATTTAAGGAAATAAATCTAGACTGTTTACTGGATGCCTAATAATAAAACTAAAACCCAATTTATTTGGTCACAAAGGCAAAAAAAAAAACAAATAGGTGGTATTTATACAGATTAGGGGAAATTTGGCTTTAGTGTTTTTTCAATAAATGCCATAGAATCTTTTACTTTTCCTGAGCTACCACCAACTCAGGCAGATGGGGCCCCAGTTTAATTTCCCATCTGAAGCACTTCCCACCTGTATGCATGATGAAACATCACAAAGCACTGAACGTAGCACTGATTATGGATCAGTACCATGGAACAGAGTGTTAAAGCCTAACTATGGTCCAAGCAACCTTTGTTTGATTAGCCACCTCTGTGCTTAGCATTTTTCAACGTCTCTCAGTTCCCTGAGGTCCTGGTAGTCGTGGAATGCATGCATGATGTAACATGGCTCACTATTAGGATGGCAGCAACAGAGACAGGGTAATCTGGGTATACCATACTGTAGTCAAAAAGACAGCTATGGAAGTATACATTACTATAGTTCCAAAACCAGATATGGGAACGTGGACAGCTGGTGTACCTTCAAGACACTGGCAAGCATGCACTCCCTGCAGAGTCCAGACTCTTTGTTAGGATCTACAGTTATAGACAGAAGAAGCCAGTGATCCCTGTTGCCTACATTTGGAAGCAGGTGACACAGTTTTACAATACTACAGTGGTGGGGATACATGCATCTAGGTATATGAATGCTGCTCCTAAGACCATACACTCCCAGATACTGTATATCAGGCATACCCTCACCATAAGTAATCACAAGCATGTAGAGCGACATGATTGTCCTGATATCATGCGCCGTCTTGTTGCCAGTACAATCCATGTACGCATAACATATGCAAGGACATGCGTTTATATTGCTCCATTGTGTAAACAGATTTCCTGTGCAAGGGTACACATTCTTATGAATGTAAAGAAAGGCAGCTTCCCATATGCTTGCAGATTATGGTGTACCTCCTGAGAGCTACCAATATGGTGGTAAACTGCTGCTATTTCTCTGCTTAGCATACCTTTCAGCTGTCCATGATTTTGTATCATAGTGTGTCCTGTCCCTCATAATTGTTTTTTAGTTTTCTGGTAAACTGCTAAGGACTACAATCAACCAATAATGGCAGCAATTAGAGTTTCATACTTCTTATTGTTCAGAAAATCAGAAAATGCAAAACATGATGTTCTATTAACTTTTTTTAAGCAAATTCAACAAATATTTAAAACATATCCCTGTTTTTTGGTCTTTGTCCTCCACACCACTTTTCGCTTTGTCCAGAATTCGTCAGCAAAGAAGTTAAGAGGTAGGGCTGACTAGACCTTCCGAGTTATGTGTTAGCAATCATACAAATTGGTGGCATGTTCCCTTATTCTGCAGTTTTATTCTTTGTATCTCTTTGCATGGTAAGTAAACAAATTAGACCAAGTAGTATGAATGTCTATGAATCATTTTATTTTGCTAATGTAGATCTACAACAACAATTGCAGATATATGTTTAGACATGCTTCTAACATTCGTTGGTCAAATGCTAATGGAGTAGACCTGCGCAAGTACATGCATTGCACTCTGAGAAATGACAAGCTGTGCTATCAGTGGTTCTAAATATTTTTTGACATTTGCACAACAATGGCTACTGCCTAGTACATGAAGAAGAACAAGGTCCTGCTTTATCTTCTTCATACCTAGTTCTGACAGCAGCTACTGGGGCCCAGTGACCTGGCTGAGGAACTGATCAGACACATGTCAGTTCAGACATCAATTATGATGACCTGTGATGGTACCACACTGATGATCACCATGCTTGGAAAGCAGAAGTTAGGTAAAATACCTTGAATGGCATTGTAACTTGCTTCCTTTCCTATTTTTTATACTTGGGGAATGATTCTTTATACTGGGAGATCTTTGTCTTAGGCAGCATAACAAATGTTTGGGTCTACTTTGTGGTGCTTTTGTTTCAGATGCAGGTGGTAGTAGCACATAGTATAACATGACAACTTCATTTATTGTGGGGCTGTGCAAGAACCTGCTATTTGGTTGGGTTATCCTGAACCATCTGCGATAGCTGATGCTAACTGGTATATCCCCATGTATACAACAGTCTTATATCTTCATATATATATATATATATATATATATATATATATATATATATGTGTGTGTGTGTGTGTGTGTGTATGTGTGTGTGTGTGTGTGTGTGTGTGTGTGTGTGTGTGTGTGTGTGTGTGTGTGTGTGTGTGTGTGTGCGTGTAGGGAGGTCTACTAACTTACATGCAGGGAATACATAGATATCTATATGTATATCTATCTATCTGTCTATCTATCTATCTATCTATCTATCTATCTATCTATCTATCTATAAAGAGAGAGCTTGCCCTGACTATCAAGCCACCAGAGGAGTATGTGACTTATACCATTGGCTGCTCTGATCAATCAGCTGAAGATGAATCATTGTCACTGGCACTGTGGTGATCTTCTGGGCTGAGGTGACAGACTTCACATTTCTGCTCATATCTCACCATATTCCAACCTAGTCTACCCCCTTCCTTCACGGGTAGAGTGCCATGCATTATCCAACCCTCCCCATAGCCATTTGTCTACCCAAATTTCTGTCTATCCTGTGTGTCCCACATGGTGTATGTGCATCTCTGCTACTGTATGCCAGCGCAGGTCTGTTTGCATCTGTCTAACCCTACACAAGGATGTACCCCCCTTCCCATCTCATTCTCTTCTCCTCTCTTTATATAAAAGAGGTACGTATTCTCCAAAAATGGATGTCTTACCTTCTCTGGAATTTGCTTATTCTTATATGCTGGTTCTGTGTATCCCTTTGCTTGCTGCCTTCCTTGTTTTGTGTATTTACTTATTTATTTATTATGCTTGTTAACTCGGTAAGTACACTAGTCTGAAGACCCTTTTCAGACACAACTCAGGTCAAAAGTAGACCTCTCAACTGTCCCTATTTTGGAGGAACACTCCAATTTTCAAGTCTGATTTAAACCTACATAGGATATCACTAGTTTTTGGAGACTTGATTTAGTCTTTCTCAGAATTTTCTGAATCTCTCTCACCACATATGATTTTTGAAGCTGTCTACTACACAAAAAAACCCCACACTACATGACCGACATACCACTGGAAACAATAACATAAAGAAAGAGAACACACATCTGAAAACTTCCTTTTTATCAAGCAAAAATAAATGATCTTGTATGCTAGAATTTTGTGATATAGTTCATTAAAGTCTACAGATTTTAAAACCATCTCCCTGATAATGCGCTTCGTGTTTTTCCATAATTTTCTCACTCTCTGTTTTTTAAACATATGCTTCTTGTAGTATCCCAAATTCCAACCAGAAGCTGGAAGAGTTATGTGCGATTTGGTATTCAGTTTTTAAGGTAATTAAATGTCCAGATTTTTAGCTGAATCTTCCTATTTTTATGAGCCTTTGTTCCTATTTTCAACGTCTGCTTTTTGAGAGGTACTGCTAAAGGGCAAACATATATACTTACACTAGAATTGCATAATGATATTAATCAAAAACCACAGTAAACATTCAATCAAAAACAAAAATAAACAATATTAACAATACAAATTCTGACTTTCCTAAATTCACCTTTCCTCTCCTTTTATGTATCTTACAGGTGTCTTTGTATATACATATAATACTACAGCTGCAATTACTGTACATCTGTCTATCGTTAAGCAATGTTTTGTATCACTCCGGCAAAGAACTTAGTAGTATGTTCAGCATAGCTTCTGTATACACTGCTTTACTTCAGATTTTAGTTGTCTGTGAAGTACTGTTTTAGGTATTACAGTATTCAAAGTAGGGTTCAGCCACTCTGTGGATTATGTCATACACTTCTGTATATGTTTTACAGCGCTGATGCGTCTTTTTGCTTATTTGCTGCACTGCTCGCCTAGGTATAAAAGTGCACAGCTACCTGCACAAAAGTTGACTGTTTCATCTTAAATAATATAATTATTGCAGTGCGGCTCTATGACTCCCAACCATTTTATTTGCATATTAGCAGAATTTCTTATCTTTTTGCTGTACAAGAGTCTTGATGTGTTGAAATATCTCCTTGTTAGTTATAGAATATATTTTACTAAAGCTATTTTTATTCAAGATTATACATTTTCTTTGAAAATTAATAAGCAATCATTACTTAAATTTGAATTCTGAGAAAGTATATTTTGCTTACTAAACCTAATTTATGTTTAGCATTTTTGGAGTGATCTATTCAGCAGTCTTACATTTGGAGCACAGGCACAGTTTCCAACACTACATCTTCTGAGGTCTGAAACGTGACACTGAGCATCAACAGTCCTAGCAATACTAACGGTGATTTTCATACATCAGCAAGCAATTGTCAAACTGTGACTCACACTAACAAACAATTTGTACATCCCTGATGACTTCTGGGGAAAACTGAATCATCTGACAGGAATGAAATGTCCGCTCTCTCTTAACATCTGGTGCCACAGTCTGTCAGGCTACATTAGTTATGGTGTAATAAATGGGATATAATGACAAGTGTTAATTAAGCATTAATATAGTGCTAGGCAACTCTCTGCCCAAGTAATACCTGCAGAAAAAAAGTTTCTGCTTCAGAAACATAAACTTAAAAAAAATGAACTTTAGAGGAAAGGAAACACAGAAGACATCAGCATCCCCATTCACAACCATCTCTAAGAAGCACAGCAAACAGAAGATTTAAACTGAAATTCAGAGCTTTAAAGTTAAATCACAAGCAAATTATAAAGGCTTGCAGGAGTAGTTACCCTAGAGACCAGTGAATAAAAATACATGCATAAAGTGCGCATTCTGTCGCAACCAGTAATAAACTGCTAATTCTGTTTCATGCAAATTGTGGATGACCTGCATCACATTATGTACTTGCTACTGGTAGAGCTGAGTGGCTACGTGTGTGTGTGTGTGTGTGTGTGTGTGTGTGTGTGTGTGTGTGTGTGTGTGTGTGTGTGTGTGTGTGTGTATGCTTTGCTAGCTGGTTACAACAGGAAACGTGAGAAGGGACATGACTGAACAGTGGTTTACATACACATGAGTGAGTCAGCCTACAGAGAAAAGGAAAACAATCTGAAACGGTAAATGGGAAGCTTAAGATTAAGATAACCAAGTAGGGCTTGCATGTATGATGAAAAAAATAACATTGTTCTAGTCATCCACACATTCTGAAAAAAAAACATTTAACAAAATATGCAACCATAATCCATAATAAATGTGTCAGTTTAAAAATGCATTCTAGCATATCTCATTGTACGATGTAAATAAATGATTTTTAAGAAGTGCATGCCATGGGAAGCATGGCATATGCCCTGGAATGGTCATGGTTGAGAGTGTCAGTAGAATGCAGAAGGCAAGGCATATATGAGCAGACTGCTGGATATAAGAAATATACTCAGACTCATAGGACATAGCCAGTCAGCTAGCAGAGAAATTTAGCTTAAACGTTAGCCCCCATCTATAAATTAAAATTTTCAGACATCGTTCTTAAAGGGATTCATTTCTACTACCACTACAAGCAGAACCATAGCCAGATCATCTGACTTCCTGGGCAGTTCCTTCAGTTGATGCCCCCTGAATCGTAAGGTGAAAAAAGGTCTTCCCAGACTTCAAGATCAAAGAAAAAAAAAACTTTTATTTTCTTGAGAGGTCTCTAATTATAGTTTCCTGCAGCAGTAACAAGCAGTTTGTTACAGTTACTACCCCGCACTGCAAATTTCAGCTGTAACTGGAAATACAACACATGTAGCATCCACATCTGCCATTCATGCTGCCTAGCAGCTTGTGTCCAAGACATCCACACCTGTGGATTAAGCTCCGTAGCAACTTGTGTCCAAGACATCCACACCTGTGGATCAAGCTCCCTAGCAGCTTGTGTCCAAGACATCCACACCTGTGGATTAAGCTCCGTAGCAACTTGTGTCCAAGACATCCACACCTGTGGATTAAGCTCTGTAGCAACTTGTGTCCAAGACATCCACACCTGTGGATCAAGCTCCCTAGCAGCTTGTGTCCAAGACATCCACACCTGTGGATTAAGCTCCGTAGCAACTTGTGTCCAAGACATCCACACCTGTGGATTAAGCTCCGTAGCAACTTGTATCCAAGACATCCACACCTGTGGATTAAGCTCCGTAGCAGCTTGTGTCTAAGACATCCACACCTGTGGATCATGCTCCCTAGCAGCTTGTGCCCAAGGCTGCTGCTACTTGTCCCTTCTCTAGTTATGGTACTGCTACATATAAAACACTATTAAAGACTATAGCAAGAAATTCAAAACACAACCATTAATACACAGCAGATATAAATCCAAGCCGAAACTTTAATAAAATAAAAAACACAGATAAGTGCTTTCGCATATAGCTTCTTCAGATCTAATAACAGAATATAATGCATACTACTTGTAGTAGTGACTCTGTAATACATCCAATCAAGTAAGAGTGCATTTCCAGGTTGCTAGGTGCTATTAAAGCAACAGGTAATCACCAAAATTCTAAGAAACAATATCTAATAATTATATGTCGAAGCTTAATTTCATATGTATACACATAAATACAAAACCATTAAACCTGGTATTTAAAAATATTATATCAACATATTATCTGATAAAAGCATTTAAAAACTGTAAAATTTAATCAAATTAATGAGTATATATTCTAGTGTGTCTATATGCAAAGTAAAAAATAAAAGCAATATGACATAATATATGATGACTAGATGTCTATGAATCGATATTATGTAAACTCATCTTGCTATGCACAATACAATGCATGATACTATATTATAATTGATACATCAAATATGTATTATCTAAAGAACAAGACTAAACATTTATTTCTTATTTAAAGGTCTCACTCTTAGTGCAGGCTAAGTCCATGGCTTTAAGTTCCTGGATTTTGAGCTGTTGGGGCTTGAGTGGCTGTAAGGGTTCTTTGTAATTCTTATGTTTTTATGATACTGTCCACCACACTCATGAATCTAAAGGGAAATATACATTTGGTATGTGTGCAGATTGTAAATAGATTTCTGAAGGCTCCTACTGTATGTAGATTTAGCACACACTAAAAGAGGTAAGCAAACCAAAGATCATTATATATGCAATGCAAGTAGAATAATATGTGCAGCAAAACGTTTAGTATTTACATCTTTGCTATATCAGAAAGACTAGTTTTAAGCCAGTTCAACACATATATAAATATTACCAGATAATAAGATCATAGTGCTGCATTAGCTCATTTAAAAGACTTTTTTTGGGGTGGTGGTAGTGGCAGAAAAACTTGAACTGTATATCAGGAGAAGATATTTAGGAGGCCTTTTAAAGATTGACAGTTCAACTTGGGTACCAAGCATCCTTGAGACATAGATGAGTACATTAATATAAAATGTGTACTCAGACTGAGGGCTGTTAAACATCAGACATTTGATCCTACTAACTTCTCAAGTGTTTCTTAACCCTTTTTTGTTTTACATTTATAAAACTGGTATTACTAAAAGTTTCTTGACTAAAGTATATTTACAAATCGGTAGCAAGTTGCTGCTACAAGAATATTTTAACATATAAACATTTTCACTGATGCTATAAGTTGAATATAATTTTTTTAAAGGGATAATGACATGGGATCACATGACATTAAAATGTCTTTAATTAGATGTGTTGTATTGCTGATTGTTTCAGAATGTGCCATTGTACTGGAGAGATGACATAACTTAAAATGTTGCATTAAATCTGTTGGATCTGAATAATATTGTTTTTGCGTTTTTTTTGTTTTATTTGCATGCTTGCACATTTGTTTGTTTGTTTACTTGTTTGCTTGTTCATTAACAAGAGTAGTAGACTGATCCAATGTGAAAGTACAGTCGTGTAAAATCTCACCATAATGTTAGATGTCCTTGCCTTCACTGATGCAGTATTCTTAACAGATGGGATTCCCTGCTGTGGAAGCCTGAATGTCCATCCAGTCTACCAACGACTACTTGTTGCTTTTAAAAGGTACGCTGAACGTCACCCAAACTCTCCTTGCACAGCTTAGGGCATAAACATGATGTTCAGGCCTACTATAATCAGAACTGAATGCCGCAGTAGGAACACAGACCAAGAAACACAAGAGGTAACTTGTTCATTCAGGAAGGCAAAAGAGTGGGGGGACGGAGGGAGGGAGCAAATACTGTAGCAGTGAAGGCAAGGACATCTACAGTTATGGTAAGATTTTACACAACTGCACTATGTCCTTACATTCAGTGCTGCAGTATTCTTAACAGATGGCAGAGTGCTAAAGCTCAAGAGGAAACCTGGGAGGGGGAGGGCACAGAAGAGCCCCCTAAAAAGCCATGAAGAATGGCAGTAGCAAAACCAGCCCTGGCTCTAGAAATAGCATCCAACTTGTATTGCTTAGGAAAGGTATGCACAGAAGGCCAGGTAGCTGCCTCAATAATAGAATTAGTATCTAAGCCCTTGAAAATAGCACCCAAAGAAGTCACAAATATAGTAGAATGAACCATGAAAAGTGTAACAAAAGGAAATAGCCTTAGAAATCCAAAATACTTGGACACAGCAAATCCCAAAGATCTAGGATGAAAAGAAACAAATAACTGAGCCTAAGTGTTATTCAACTGAACCCTGAGTTGCCTATGCATGTCAAAAGTATGCGGCACCCTCTCACTGTCAGATTGCTGACAGGAGAAAAAAGCAGGTAGATTAATAGACTGGTTAAGTGAAAGCTCATTAACCACCTTAGGCATAAAAGAAGGGTTAGTGCACAAGGACACCCTGTCCTCAAGAAAGACCAAAAAAAAGGAGGGCAACCCATAAGGACCTGCAACTCAGACAGCCATCTGGCAGAAGTAAGAGCTAACAAAAGAACAGTCTTCCAGGAACAATGTAGCAAGGCGACTGAAGCAGCAGGCCCAGAAGGAGCCTGAGTCAACTTCTCCAATACAAAATTAAGATCCCAGGGAGGAGGAACAAGCTTCCTGGGAGGTCTAATATTAAGGATGCCTTTAAGAAATGGTTTAACATCAAATTTAGAAGCTAAATGAGGGGAGAAAGGCAGACAAGCACAGAAAGCTGTTAAGTAGGCCTTAACAGAAGAATAGGTCAAAGCAGCAATGAGCAACTCACACAAATAAGAGAGATCCAAAGGAGCATCCACAGTAAGTGGGTCCAAGTTATGAGAGAGACACCAGATAGAAAACCTCTTCCAAAAGATATCTGTGAGGAATCAAAATCCTATCACCATAGTGTTAGCTGAAGCATGGACAGGTGGGGATGGATGAGAGATCCCTTGTCTTGTGTGATTAGATCCACCCTGTGAAGTAACCTGTGGTGATTGCTCTTGGCTAGATACAGACATAGAGGGAACCAGAGCAGTCGCTGGCAAAAGGGAGTCACCAACGAGATTTTGGAGCATCCTGTTAAATCTTGAACAGGACTTTTGGAATGAGAGGAAGGGGAGGGAATGCATAAAGAAACATCCCCTTCCAAAAAACTTAGAGAGCATCCACCTTCCACACCAGAGCACCTGGGACTCTGTCACAAAGCAGAGGAAGTTGTCTGTTCAGGGGTGAGGCAAAAAGATGCACTTGATGAGTACCCCACTGATGGATAATGTCCAGAAGCAGATCCCTGTGAAGTATCTACTCATGGGACTGAGTTAAGGACCTGCTCAGAATGTCTGCCACAATGCTCTGACCAAAAGGGATATAAACTGCCTGAAGAGTCACTTGATACTTGACAGCAAGATTCCATACCAAAACTGCCAACTGCCAAAGAAGGTAAGATCTCATTCCTCCGTGTTTGTTGATATGCCACATCACTGTGGTATTGTCTGTGAACACCTTGTGAGGCCCTGGAGAGAAAAGAGGATGAAAGACCTGAAGAGTCAGCAGAGGAGCTCTCATCTCTTTAACATTGATGTGATCTTTCTGCTGATGAGGTGACCACACCCCCTGTACTTTTAGGGAGCCAAATGTCATCCCCCCAAGCCCATGTCTGAAGCATCTATGAACAATTTCTGAGAGTGAAGAGGGAGATGAACTGGGATCCCTGGATTCAGAGACAACTGCTGAATCCACATGTGAAGTTCCTTTCTGAGACAAGGAAGAAGGGGAACCACAAAGTCTAGAGGATGTGCATGTTGGGGCCACACTGACTTCTGAAACCACTGAAACTTCTCATGTGAAGTTTGGCCAGAGGGAGCATCAGAATGGTGGATGTCATGAAACCAAGATCTCTCAGAAACTCCCTGACAGTAATGGAAGCCAGAGGAGGAAGAAGAGTTTGAAAGAAAGAAATGAGAGTTAAGGCCTTCGGAAGGGGCAGGGGTTCAAGCACTGGCACCATCTGAATCCAGCAACTTAGAAAAGCACGGTCCTCAGAAGGAGTCCGAGAAGACTTTTTGAAATTTACAGTGAACTCAGGGTCTAAAGAAGGGAAATGGCAAAATGAAGATTTTGCAAAAGGGTCTCTGGAGAGGATGCCTGACTCAGAAGGTTGTCCAAGTAAGGAAAGATTTAGATTGTTGATGCCTGCAAAAATGAATCATGGGGGAGTAGAAAGGCCAAAGGGCAAAGCAGAGAACTGAAAATGCCAGGAAACAACAGAAAAATGCAGAAACTTCCTGAGAAGAGGATGGATCAGAATATAGAAATAAGTATCTTTGAGATCCAGAGACACCATATACACCTGAGGGAGCAAGAGAGGTAACAGAATCTGAAGGGACAACATCTGAAAGGAAGGCACTTTTAGAAAAATGTTTAGATGAGAGAGGTCTAGAATAGGTCTCCAAGTGCCCTCTTTTCTGGGCACTAGAAACAGTCTGGAGTCTAACCTTTTCCCCCTTTGGGATGCAGGCACTTCTTGAATAGTACCCTGAGTCAAGAGATTTTGAAGAACCTCTGGGAAAAAGGGAAGTTGTTCCCAGGGAGGCTTAGGAATGGCCATAAAATAAGGATGGGATTTCCACACCATGAAGTACTCCTGACGAACAATCGACAGAACCCGAGAATCCTGAGTGATCTGAAGCCAAACAGGAAGAGAAAGGGAAAGGTGAAGAGAAAGAGGAATGTTTCTGGGAAGAGATGGATAGTCCTACAACACCTAGTTTATCCAGAAAGGAAAGCTTCAGAATCCATGAAAACTGAGGAGCCTTAGCAGGAGGATCCCATTTGCCACACTTCCTACCTTTAGTAGAAGGGTGGGAATTCGCCTGTGAACAAAGCCAGGCTTAGTGGGGGTAGCTTCTCTGAAATTTAGGCACAGGAGAAACAAACACATGTTTAAGCTCCTGTAATGCCTTACCCTTATCCTGATGGGACTTAAACAAACCAGTAGCAGCTTCCCCAAACAAAAGTTTGGAATCCAGAGGAGCATCCATCAACTTAACTTTAATATCATCAGGTAGAGGTTGAAGCCTAAGCCAAGAATACCACCTCATCACTGAACCAAAAGCAGTAGCCCTAGAAGAGGCATCTGCTGCATCATAACTACCTTTAACAGAATGACAAATGACTTGAGAGGAAGTCCTTAGCAAGGAAAGAACAGAAGTTTTACCCTCAGAGTCTGGCCTGAGAAAGAAGAGCCAACACATACCTAGACCTATGTGTTTGATAATTAATAGTCCAAAAAGCTAGGGTAGCAGTAGTGTAACTCTTCTTACCCAATCTTTCCGTAGTTCTGCTATCCTTGTCAGAATGCAATAACTTGGGCAAAGGAAGCAATTGAGAAAGCTTATCAGAGGCTACAGACATGACAGGGGAGTCAGCAGCAGGACATTTATATAGGAAAGAACAATCCTTGGGCACCCTATAAAACCTGTCAGGCTTCTTGGGACCAAGGGGCAGATAATCAGGGACATCAGAGGCATTGGAAAAAACAACCAGCAAAGCAGCCAAAACAGAAGGAATAGCCACAGATTTAGGGGAGTCCAACTGCAGCAACTCATAGTACCGCTTTTGGATATCGGAGACCTGAGCACAATCCCACTTAAAAAAATACATCATCATAGAGAATGCATCTCCAAAGGAAATTTCCTGAAAAGGATCATCTGAACTAATAGATTCCTCCTCCTCAGACCCATAGTCTAAAGGAAAAGGAATATGAGTACAATAAGTCAGTGATTCATTATCCAAATGTGACTCATCCACAGAAGAATCCTGTTCTCTATGCCTTTTAGGGTGAGTAGAGGACCAAGGAGGATCAGGAACCAAAACTTCTTGAGGAGGCTTTAAGGACATTAAATCAGCAAACAGCCCCTGAGTGAAGGCCTGCCAATCACTTTGTAGATCCTAGGAGCAGAAGAAACATGTTTAATTTTTTGTTTCTTCTTTAAAAGAACATTCCATCCAGCAAGCTGAGAAGGCAAGGTAGGAACTTCTTCTCAAACCAAACACTGAGAAACTCCCCTAGGACCATCAGAAAAAAATCAGCCGTGGTTCTCCCTGAATATCTGAGATGGACACCTGTAAAGCATCTTTGGACATGCTGCAATCCGGACCCTCACCGGCCTCTGACACAGTCACAGCAGAGAAATACAGCAACACAACTGGGGCAAACCTCCAGGTTTGTAATAACCTCAGGAGATACACCTGGAAGAGGCTGGAAAGTGGAAATTTCTGGTAATACCATTTTCACCTTCTTCTTCTTCCCTAACAGCTGATCCATGGGGTGGGAGATTCCTTCCATTGTAGCTTTAGTGAGAAGCTTAAGACGCTGGTTCACAAGATACAAGAAAAGGGAAGAAAGTCTACTGTGAAGGGTTTTCAGGAGAAACGCCTGACAAATTGAACAAGGCATATGGTCATGAGAAGCTCCTAGACAAAAAAAGACACTTATAGTGGTGATTTGTATGGAAAATCTGTCTCCCACACTGGTATTTACCCTTCTTGGATGACATCAACTCCAAGGACCACAAAAAAAGTAATAAAAAACAAAATCCCCAATGAGGCACGTATCTGCAACTGCAATAGAAGTCAGCAAATAGGTGTAGGTAGTCAATGGAGGAAAAAAATGAATTCAACTGGCTGAAAATGGATGCAGGTAAAAAGACCAATGGTAAAAAGATACGTTCAGACTGGTGGCAAAGAAGTTCTGAGTATGGTGGGCCTGAACATCACCTTTATGCCCTACGCTATGCTTGAAGTGTTTGGGTGATGTACGGCAAACCTTTTAAAAGCAGCAAGTTGTCTTTGGTAGACTGGCCGGACATTTGGGTTTCCATGGCAGGGAATCCCATCTAAGAATACTGCAGCCGTGAATGTAAGGACATCCCATTTTAGTCACATTTGGGAAGCTGCTGCAGAATATAGATAAAGAAGCTTAATGACAGAGTAACTGAGTGAAGAAGTTGAATACAACACTTACAACTGAGAGTATTCTGGTTGAGGCAGAATGAGGTGATCCTGAAGAAATCCTGAGAAAAATGTTCTTTAAAATGTATTCTAAACTGTGGACCTATGTTGAAACACATAATATTCCCTAAGATGCTCATTAAATGAGTATGTCCTCTTTGAATTCCAATTATGATCAGCTATCTTTCTAATGTACTACATTCCTTCTGTTGCAGATGTCATTCCTAGTGTGTTTATTTACTCCCGGATAAAGCAGTATTGTCTATATGTTATATGTTGAGTTTTCTCTATATAAACAAAAACGGTTTAACTTTCTTTTTTTTGCCAGCGCTATCTGTTGTTTTACTGTTTAGAATAGCTCATATTTATATATTTTATATATGAACATGCTCAAGAAATAACTTACGTTTTCACATAAACAGTGTAAAAAATAAGTAGTATGTAAATGGGAATTTAAAAATAAAATTATTTTCATTATGTCTTTGATGTAACTTTTCTTGACTTTATATGAAATTCTCAGCATCTAAAACATAAGTTTTGTTTACTGCTGTTTTGGCTGGTAGATTCAAAATCCATATAAAGCCATTTATCTCTGTCAAAAAATGTAATCAATCTTTTTCATCCACTACTCACAGCATGAACAAATCAATGATAAAATGAAAGTAACATTGCCCTGGGAAGAGTTGTAATTTCAATAAAATTTGCCTTTCTCATTGTGCCGATATAATGATAACAACAGCAGGGACCTTCCTAGCCTCCATAGCCACTCCATTTAGTTGTTTAAAATATCATTCTTCAAAGATAAAGACAGTTTTGATCAATTCTATGGAAAATAAAGTATATATATATATATATATATATATATATATATATATATATATATATATATAAATATATATATATATATATATATATATATATATATATATATATATATATATATATATATATATATATATATATATATGGGTCTATGTCAGAAGATTGAAAGTTCAAAAGACTGAAAATCAAAATATTTAAACCTCAAAATATCAAAAACATTTTTAATGGACGGGCAAGTCCCCCTGCACCCCTCATGTGGGGGGCTGTGCCCCCCACATCCCCTGCTAATTATATACACCAAATCTGAGATTGCACAACAATGGAGAATTGACAAATTCTATTTCCGATATTTTGATTTTCAGTCTTTTGAACTTTCAATCTTTTGAAGGGGATGTATATAGGGTTGCCGCCCATCCTGTTATCAGTGGGACACTCACTGGTTGAGCTACCTCATCCCACTGCCTGCTCTGTAAAGCAGTGGGACTTTAAAAGTCCTGCTTTTCCAATTGTGCCAAATTGCCATGGAAAAGCCGCAAATACTTTCAGTTTTTTCACAGCAATTCAGTTATGTCACTAACCTGGACCTGCAGGGAGAGCTATTCATTGTTAGGTCTGGGTCTTTTAAATCATGCAGCAATTGGCTGCAACTCCTGAAGGGGGTGGGGATTGGGGCAGGAAGAGCCCTACAAAGATCGCAGCTGTAGAGCAGTTGTTTTTTAGCACTTCTATAGCCACTAACAAAAAACTGAGATTTGTCCCCCCCCTCAACCAGCCAGCCATGCAGCAATCTGCAAAGCTATCCATCCAACCAGGCAGACACAGAGCCATCCAGCCATCTGCTGCAGAAATTACCATAATGGAAACTTGAAAACAACACTTTCTCTACAGATATGATATGACTAATGTGTTCCTATAAAAAGCAGCAACTGGTTTTGTTGCCAAATAAGTATAAAATGGGATAGCTTCACTCAATTGTTTGCGTTCAGTGGTTTTAACAGTGTACTGAACTTCAACAATTCAGGCGAACACAGTTCTTCAAAATCAGAACTGTTTTAAAATAATCATGTTACATTTGCTGAATGGGAATATAGTTACAGCAACTGTGGATTTCCAAAAGGTTGCATGCGTTGGACGTACTCAATATTTTAGATAAGGTTTTGTGAGTTTAATTTTGTTGTTGCAACAGTCATACTTGTTCTAACAGACTTTTTGTTGCTGAAAGTTATTTTTTGGATAAAAGCAATATTGTTGCATAATGTGATAGTTGCTTTGTATTTCAAGTTCAGTCAGGGAGTAAAATGGCTCATAATATTGGTAGTTTGAAGACCAGGTGGACATTTAGTTGTTAAGTAAAGGCTGAGCTGATGTTTTGTTTATACTGTACGTCTTAAGGGTTCTGAGTGGTATATGAGAGACAAGTGAGCATACCCAGAGATTACTAGCTTGTGGAGATAAGCTGTCATGGATTCATATCCTCCTAGATTCACCTCTTTCCTTTTCTTCCTTTCTACCTTCTTTTTACTTCTTTGTCTCATACTTTCTTCCTTCCTTCATTCTTTCTTTCCAAGTATGCCCTTCTGCTTGGATGAGTGCAACAGGCCTTCTGCTTGCATGGGTGCAACAGCTTAACCTACCTTTGGCACATATGATTTTAACTGTTGCAGTAGTATCACTAAGATTATGTCTCACCCACTACAATGCCTAACTGCCATAAAATGAAGTTTTATGACTCATAAATTCTTACCATATCTTTTGTGTACTGGAAGGAGTTGAACCTCAGCTGCTGGTACCAACTGTCTGAACTATTTTCACAATGAAAGTGAGAGTCCATTATGGCATGACCCATTCTCACAGTTTCATAAGAGGAAAACCATTGCTTCTGTCCTCATTTTCTTTTGATTTCTAACTCCAACCCACCAGTCCTATATATTTGTTTTGTTTTTGCCTTGTCAGAGCTCTGCCATATCACTGGCTTCATACGTATGCCATTAGCTGTTGCACTAGTGCTGCAGGATTCTGTTCAATTCGCAGAGCTCTCTGGCCATTAGTATAGGAAAGCTCCTTCTTGCTTACATCAGTTCTGGATGACATGATTAACTTATTCCAGCATATCCTATGTCAGACTCACCTGTGAATACAGCAGTTCCCGATGGCTCTTTGTCTTTTTGTTTGTTTTGCTCTTAGCTAACTATGCTCAGGCCCATTAATACTGAAGCATGCACTTGTATGTGGCAAGACCTTCATTATCATCTT
Source organism: Protopterus annectens (assembly GCF_019279795.1). NCBI lineage: Eukaryota > Metazoa > Chordata > Ceratodontiformes > Protopteridae > Protopterus > Protopterus annectens. Next base: position 26,331,106 of record NC_056729.1, on the reverse strand, counting down.
TGCTTTACTGTCTTACACAGCTCAGAGACTTAAAACTACCTATAATACAGTATCTGAAATGCCACCCTAAACAAGAATGTACCCTATCCATCCATATAAACTGTTGACAAAAATGTATAATTCCTTGCAGAAAATTTCTCCCATGCCTTCCAAATAGTGAATTAAAGAAATACATCACTATTATATGGCTGTGATTCATGCTGGCTACAGTGGTGCAGCAGTTAGAGTCCTCACCTCATAGCAAGAGGTTCTGTGGATTGATTCTTGGCTGGAGCACCTTCTGTGTGGAGTCTGCATGTCCTTCCCTGTGGTTGTGTGAGTTTTAAAGACATGCAGGTGTGTTTGTGTGTGTGCGTGTGTGTGTGTGTGTGTGTGTGTGTGTGTGTGTGTGTGTGTGTGTGTGTGTGTGTGTGTGCATGTGCGTATGCCTTCTGTGAAGGTTGGCTGCTGGGTTGGAACCTCAACACTGTAAAAACTTCACTCCCACTCAGTTTGCAGGCCAGTGATCTGCTGTGGTGACCCTTATGGGAGAAACCTGCTATTGACCACAACTCAAAACGTGTTTAACTGCATTTAGTGCCAAGACAAGTCCATCGGCTGAATTTGTTTGTTTGCTCGTTTGTTTGTTTGTTTGTTTAACTGGGTAAGTGGGTTCTGTAAGCCTTTTTAGCCTTATGCTAGGCACACACAACACATACATTGGCAAAAGTAAGCTTTAGTACATTATTTATTTACTGACATTTGTTTACCGGAAAAGTCTGACTGGGCACAGTTGCCCTTTTTCAGAGGAGACCGGGGGAGAAAAGCTACAAGGTATCATATTTAATGCAATCAATATTTACAGTAACAAATTTTATAATGTCGTTTCAGTGAATGCAGAGCACACTAGTCAGTATAATAAAATCTGTACTGGTATTCACAAACATTAAGTTTACAAGCCTTGTACTGAGACTTTACAGAAAAAAGACTGGTATATAAGATAAGTAGAAGTAATTTAAGAAATGCAGTAGAGTGAGGTATTAGAAGAGATAAGCATGTCTGCGTTTTAACAAAGAAATAGTGACAGAATAGTAATTTGGCTGGGCTAAACAGAAGTAAGCACGGTAGTTTAAGAAGTACAATAAAGTGAGGTATTAGAAGGAGATAAGCAACTTAAGTGATTTACTGCTTTAATGGGAGGTATAAGAAATGTCATGAATTATGTTAGAGAACTGCATCCAGAAAAGTCTGAAGGGTGAGAAGAAATATTTTAGCAGTGGTGTGAAAAGACAAAAGTTTGTGGATTTACCTGACTGATATAGGAATTGTATTCCAAGTTCTAGCTGTACTACTGGAATAGAGACTGACTCCAGCACTCCTTTGTGATTTGTATATGATAAGCAGTGGTTTATTATTTGATGAAGGGATGATTTGGAAGATAATACCGGAGTAGGGGTCTAATTGCTGGGCAAGGAAGCTTGAGCCAGTTAAGTAAGGTGAGCTGTATGAGATAGCTGGTAAGGAAGCTTGAGCCAGTTAAGTGTTTTTAATGCTAAACAGTGGTGGGTCTGGTAAGGTTTGTTTCAAATGGATCTGGCAACTTTGTTATAGCACTGTTAGAGTTTAAACCCAAGTGGGGCTTGTAGGCCGGTCATGATAGAGCCTCTATATAGGAGAGAGTATTGGGTTAACACCTGTCCCTTGTTGCAAGGGACAATCCCTCTTTGGGCATTTATTTACTGTGAAAAAAATGAAAAATGGCAAATATTCTCAGATTTTAGGACAAAAAATATTTCCTAAGTTTTCTTTAACAGTTGCATAAAGCAGTTGTTTTGTATCTGAAACACTTAAATATTGCATGAAACAGCATAAGCAACTTTAATGCTACAAGTATAAGCTTTTATTTTGGCAAAAAAAATTGAAGTTCTGTGTTTTGCACTGGTTGTGGACATGTTTTGTTCTCCAAAATCTCAGGTTTGTACAAAAAATGTCCCACTTTGGACCTTTGAAAAGGTGGCAGTCTATATATATATATATATATATATATATATATATATATATATATATATATATATGTATGTATATAAATATATATATATATATATATATATATATATATATATATATATATATATATATATAAATCCCACTTGCAGTAAAACGTATGCTGTCATTCAGAAATCCTCTGACATATTCTAAATGTCATCCTTGTGGAATACCCCTATATAATGCTATTACGTCCATTTTTGCAAGCAAAAATTGTCCACCTAACCTAATAATATCTACATAATACAATTTTGCTAAAAAGTCCTATGAGTCTGATGAACAGAGAACTAGACTAAACACTTAATAATATCTACATAATACAATTTTGCTAGAAAATCCTATGAGTCTGATGAACAGAGAACTAGACTAAACCAGCCTACTCTGTTGTTTTCATTCAAACATAAAACTACATGTTTAGTCTTAGAACTACTTGCTGGCATTGCATGTGAGGATTGTGGATTTATGGGATAGTTTTCAATATCTGTGATTACAAACTTAATTTTTATTCTACAATTTTGGGCTTTAAAAATCAAATAATTGCATATCTATCACTGCTTCTTCTATAAAAACTCAACAGTGTTTAAATGGCTATATGCTTGCATCACTTCCACAAGCATCATTTGCCTATAATCAGTGTTGTTTGCCAATAATTTAAACATATGTTTACTGTAATTGTCTTTTGTCATGACAGCCATGCCATTACCCTTGTTTGCTTGTAGAAATAATAAATGTTCCACAATTTTACTTCTTGCAAACCAACATTTTCCTGTATTATTAAACAAAATTTTTATAGTTTAAAACTTTGGACAACAAATCTCTTAATTTCTCCTTCATAGGTAGATTCAAATAGTGACATCATTGGATTCAATGGTGGGTTAAGTACACTTTTTCCTTTCTGCAAGTTTGTTATATACAAACTTATTACACTACAATGGTACTAGACACATACTTTAGGTTCAATTTCCTTGTATATCACTTTAAATCAAGCAAATTATTACTTACATGCCCCTAATAGTTGGAATGAACATGCATTGCTAACACATTCATTTTCTTTTATGACAAATTATAAGTTGTTAAATGAATAACTTATATTGGAAATCTGCATTCATTTTTATATTGCCTGCAATTGTTTTAGCTTCTTCCCCTGTTGCCTGACCATCCACGAGCAGTTTGTTGATAATGCCTTTTACTAGCACTCAGATATTCTGATTAGTGGATATTTTGCAAGAATACCTATTTCTCTTCTTAGACAACCACAGGGACTGACCACCTTGGATTTTGCATTTTTTCTTCAACTAATAGAATGGCATTAACTCCAGTTACCAGCTCTTTGGTGACGTCTACAAAAGATATATGTTGATAGGTTGAAGTTACATTTTATTTACTATATGCTCTTGCTTATTCTCATAACCTCATAACCTTTGGCTCTAGTATTTATTTATTTATGTATTCATTTATTATATTGTTTGATCTGGTCATGTCTAGCCAATCTCTTTACCATCAAATCATATGAATGTTTTACTAGCAGATAGGCAGCACTAGATTTTAAATTATATCACAATTTCGCTATGTCACATCTAAGGATAGCTAAATATTTTTTCATTGTGTTTTAATAAAATAAAATTCAGGTCTAAGCTTACAGAGTTGAATAAACCAATTAATTCATTATACAATGAATCAGTGGTCTTATATTCCTGCTGGAAATGTAACAATTGTAAGCCATTTAAGACTTGTTTTATTCTTAATTTTTCCACTAACAACAAATTGTTCCTTGTAAGTAACTTATGTTTGATTATTGCCTTCTCTACTTGTTTTAACAGTTTAACGGCATTATCACCAGAGTCAGAGGAGTCTGAATGAAAGCACTTAGATAATTTTTTGCAACTTTTATATATTATACATTTAATAGTCAATGCTCAGTCCAATTTTCCAATGGGTTTGGAGTACTAGAAATAAATAAATAAATAAACAGAAGTAAATACATACATACATACATACATACATACATGCATTAAACAGGTACACTCACTCACTCTGGTTGGGATTCAGGATATCTTTTATTGCTCATGGTAATTGCCTACCACAGGAATGTCAATTACTGTGATTGTGAGAAAATACTATTCAGGAGCATCTAAGGCTACAGTAAGAAAGATGACATTACTGTCTCAATCATGTTAAGACTAGAGCAGCCAAAGCTGATGATGTTAATGTTCTTCATAGAGGCTCATGCATCCCAGTGATAATAGAAACCACCTACCCTCACAGTCTCTCTCTCTCTCTCTCCCTCTCTCTCACATGTATGCGCACACACACACACACACACACACACACACACACACACACACACACACACACACACACACACACTCACATGCGCATTTAAACTCCCATGATCAATTGCAGATACATAAACTATTATTAATTTACTCCATGCACCCTCCAGCAAACACAGACACACACACACACACACACACACACACACACACACACACACACACACACACACACACACACACACACATACACACACACACACACACACACACACACACACACACACACACACACACACATACACACACACACACACACACACAAACTAAGACCCCCCAACACCTCATCTTTATTGAACTTACCTGCTCTATGATTGCTTCAAAAGGTGCGAATGTATTACTTCCATCTTTTGATACTATTTACTTTTTCCTCCAATAATGAACTTCTCCAAATCGCTTGGTAGCATAAATTATGAGTTGCTGGCATTTCTGAGGTAGATCACATGACTAATCAGCATTAGCCATTCTCCCAGATTTCCACATTGTCTTTCACCAGTTCCTGTGAGAATGTGCTTCATGCTGAGACATGAGCTAATGGGAAACCTTTGTCGTATGGCAGTCAAAGAAGGAAACGTCCATGTTAAGGATTCTTCCTCATGATAATCCCAGCTTCTGTCAGATCTTTCCGACATGTCAAACACTTAATAAAGTAAATGTCCTAGAATAAAATAAGAACTTGCTCTGCTGACTATATGGAAATTCTGCTCATATTTTTTATTCTTAAATCTACAAAAATACATTTTTCCTCCTTTGGTTTGCCTGATGAACAGAGTTAGCAAACCATTTACAGAACTGTTACAGACTGCTCTGCATTGGAGCTTGTGTTTTAATATTAATGCAGACATATTATTACATTCTGCAGCAGTGCTTAGTCTACTGGACCTCTAGATAGTTTGCACTTTTGTCTTGACACGCTATTTGTTATGTGAACAGTTGAATAACAATCATGCCCACAAATAAATGGCACTGCTTCAAAACAAACTCCCTTTTGCACTATAAACTTGTTTTTCCATTTAAATACTTGAGCGATATGACTTGTTTTGCAGGAGACACATACCAGCTGCACAAAGTTTTCTCTATTCCATATTTTGATTGTTTCCCACATTTCCCAGGCTTCACAACTTATTTTACTTTCCTTTTTCTTAGTTTTGCTTATTTTTCTAACACACTCTACAAACATCAAAATCTTGCCTGAACACTGTTAATTGTAATAAGTAATTCCACTTACTTTTTGCATACTGATTGCTTTAGCTCTGTGCTTTGCCCCTTGTCAGTCTGTTTCTGTTTCAGTCAATTCTGTTTTGTCACATCTGACTCTTATTGCATTTTGATAGCACACTTGATGTTCTTTCAAAAAAGGAATCATGCAGCTCATCAAAATCGCAGACGTTAGTTTGATTCACTGATGTAGTAATCAGCAAAATACTCATATGAATCAATAGTCTTACTAGAACCCTGTTTACAAGTGGAGCCATTTGTACTGTTCACTTATGAAGAATAAATGATACACAAATGCATGCCTTTCTTGGTTGCTGTTATATGCAAAACTTTTGTCTCACCATTTCTACATACTTTCCTTCTCCCTCTCAGAGCTCAGACGTATCATACATGCTCAGGGCCTGATTCCCTCAGTGTATAAAAAGGAATTACAGTGCCTCTCTCTAGCATTTCCTGATAGCTGACTCACATTTGTGAATAAATAACATTTCTGGATTTGTAATTTGTCATTTTCATGCTGAAAAGAGATGTTTCCAGGTGACAAAAGTAGTAGCATTACTCAACTGAAAGATGAATCAGCTTATATTTTATTACTTCTGATAAAATGTGACATTTTTAAAATCAGGATGTAAGAATAAAGGCTGGATTGCAGTTAAATGCGAATATTCTCATTACATATATTTCAGACTACAATGCTAACAGGATACTAGACTGCATTCTAGCCATTCTAGACTTTGACACAGGCTAGTGGATGTCACACATGTTAAAGCCATCAACCTCTGTTGCAGGGAATAAAGCACATCAGGTCACATGACACAGGGAGTTACAGTATGCCGATAGACCTACAAATTCGCAAAATGTAGATATGTGTGCTTCCTAAAATGTGTGTGTGTGTGTGTATGTGTGTGTGTGTGTGTGTGTGTGTGTGTGTGTGTGTGTGTGTGTGTGTGTGTATATGCACGTGTGTATGCATGACTGTGGGTGTATCTGTATATGTGTGTGTGTGTGTGTGTGTGTGTGTGTGTGTGTGTGTGTGTGTGTGTGTGTGTGTTTGGGTCTGGGCATGCACATGTGTGTATGCACGAGAGTGTGCACGCACGTGTGTGTGTGTGTGTGTGTGTGTGTGTGTGTGTGTGTGTGTGTGTGTGTGTGTGTGTGTGTGTGTGTGTGTGTGTATGTGTGTGTATGTGTGTGCATGTGTGTGTATGCATGAGAGTGTGCACGCGTGGGTGCGTGTTTGTGTGTGTGTGTGTGTGTGTGTGTGTGTGTGTGTGTGTGTGTGTGTGCATACGTGTGTGTGTGTGTGTGTGTGCATGTGTGTGTGTGTGTGTGTGTGTGTGTGTGTGTGTGTGCGCGTGTCTGCATGAGAGTGTGTGTGTGTGCATCATAGTGTGTGATCATGATAGTGTGTGTGTATGTGCATGCGTGTATGCATATGTGTGTGTGTGTGTGTTTGTGTGTATGCATGAGTGTGTGTGTTCATGTGCATGTGCATGTGTGTGTCCATGTCTGTGTGAGTGTGTCTGTGTGTGTGTGTGCTTGTGTGTGTGTATGCATGTATGTATGCATGAGGATGTGTATATGTGTGTATGCATGATAGTGTGTGTGTATGTATGTATATGTATATGCATGAGAGTGTGTATGTGTGCTTTTGTGTGTGCATGCACGAGAGTGTGTGTGTGTGTGTGTGTGTGTGTGTGTGTGTGTGTGTGTGTGTGTGTGTGTGTGTGTCTGCACGCGCATGCATGGTAGTGTGTGTGTGGATGTGGATATGTGTGTACATGATAATGTATGTGGACATGCATGTGTGTATGTGTGTGTGTGCATGTCAGAGGAGGAGTACTGGGTCACACCTCCAGATTCCAGACCATTGCTTTGACTTTTAAAATGAAATGGTCATAATACACCATCACTTACTACTAAAATAAAAGTATTTCATACAGATGAAAAAAATGATAAGCAGTGGAGCAACAAAGGCATAAACATTTGTGGCCCTTTTCATTGTCTTTATAGAAAACTTTATATGAGGCATGAAGAAAAATGTATGCTGATGATATTGCAGAACTTTGCAACTAGGATGATACAAAGAAAGGTGAAGAAGCACTAAGAACAGACTATAAAACTGAATGACTGCTCATGGAATTATGCAATTAAAAATAGTGCAGCAGGGAATTAGAAATCCAGGGACAATTAAACATACTAGATATTCTAATAATTATCTCATATTAAATGACAGACTACATTGGTTATTAAAGGATTACCTGATAGGGAAAATTCACCAAAGAAGTGACTCCTATTTCATTTCTACTATATTAAACCCTTTTAAAAATGTATATAGAGACACCTGGCATATAAAACATGAATCCTCCTTATATTTCCTATGGCATATACCCAAAATAACACCTCTACCTCAAAGTTAGAAACAATGATCACATTTAAAGAGAAAAATCTGCTATATTGGTTTCAATTAATGAAAGATGAAATCCATCGTCCCTGGGGGGTGTCCAAAGCCAGGCGAAGGTATGGCTGGAGCTATGAGGGAGCCCATTTCGGGCTGGGGAGCAAACGTGAAGGGTGCAACTGACCCCACAGAACTCCCTTCAGCCATGGCAATCTACAGTCTGTTGATTATATTAAAGAACAAATAAAATTTAGATAAAGACATGGCTAGATGTACAATCCTGCTGACAACATAAAGAAGGGGAAATTAAGTTAATGTAACCAAGGATAAGAAATCGTATCCCAAAATTAATTGACTACCTAATATTCATAATGCAAGAAAACACACTGGGACAGGGTTTCTTATCTAAATTACATAGAGTTGTGAGGAGAGAAACAAAAAGTTGTAATGATAATTACTGGAACTATTTTAACAAAATTAATAATAGACCTCCAAGTGAAGAAGACAAAAAATTAATTCTATTATCTTCTAAACATACAATTTCATCTCTTAGATGGAATCTCTTTATTTGGAACTTTTTGCATAGATCATTCTTCACTCTACATAAAACTGAATTAATGTTCAAGCAGAAACAGGTTTGTTAGAGATGTAAACAAGAACTTAAAGAGGATAGGCAACACATGTTTTTTGACTGTACTGTCGTAACACCTTATTGGAATAACATCAATCTCTCTTTACAAGCTTTTTTCGGAGATGCATTTCTTTATCTAAATCACTAATAATTTTGACAACTCTTGTTCTTATATGTGTTAAAAAAATGAAATATCGCATTTTGTGGTCTATACAATCTGGTCAATCATCTATACTACCTATGAAGAGAAAGGTTATAACTCAGAACTGGAAGAACAAATCTACACCCTCCTTCAATGAATTCATAAATGTTGCAACTGAAGTCTGTCACCTGGAAATCATTACAATTAAATCAAGAACAACCAGGATTACTTGTTGCTACAATGCACGGGCAAAACTTAAATATCTGCTTGACAAGCAAAAATAACTTCATTTTAGATTTAATGTAATGTATAATAACTTGAATGACTTGATGCTTAATGGACACTCCTGTAAATTGTTGTTTTCTCTTTTGTGTGTGAGGTTTATTTCAGTTTTTTCATTTATTATGCTCACAAATCTCTGGCTGTAAATATTGCTGTAATTATTTTACAAATTGAAAATCCAATAAAAACTTAAAAAAAAAAAAAAACATCCAGGACAGAGATAGGCATATTCTTGTATATGTTAATGAGATAGCTACAGCAATTAGCTTGTCGTGTGCTACAAAGAAAGTCCAAAGAATTTAGTTTGTAGTACAGACTCTGTGGAATTTAAAGCACATGTACTGTCTCTGTGTGTTATTTATAAAGCATCCTGACATAACACTTTAAATTATTTGATTCTACACAGAACTCTGTTATTAATGGGTCAGTATCTATTAAAGGTGTTCTCCACATGAAAGTAGGAAAATTACAACAATAATGACAATTTTAGCAATTTTTGCAACTTTTAAGATTATTTTGGATTATAGTAATGTACATTTTTACAGGGTTTAAAGCATATTCTTTTGTAATTAATTATAACTTTCTTATTTTTAATTATAAATAATTGATAATATTTTAGCAAATTTAAATTAATGTGCATTAAAATGTATGCAAATTACAGACAGGTATGAGTACATTATCACATGAATTTAGTCACATGACTGAATGGGTGCAAAAATGGGTGTAATGTTGTTTATTTTTAGTCCTGATAAAGTCTTAACTATGTAAAGACAGACAAACTAAATCAATGAATACATTTATGTGGTCAACAGTTGGACAGACTGGTCATTTTTGAGGTTTTAGTTTTTATTGATTCCACCCATAGCTCTCAAACATTCTGGGAAAAAAATCTCTTTGGAATCAGGGACAAGTCCAGAAGTAATCAGGGAAACATTTAAAATATTAGTACTACTAACTTTATAAACATTGACAGAATAAGAAAAGGTGAATTACTGTGCATTTTCTGAAGTAAAAGATGCCTATAATTCTAATTATTGTCATTATTTATTAATTGCTATTCATCACTTTACCTCTAACAGTCACCAGTTTTATGAGGGATTAAAAGGGAGAAATATAACATTTGAGTCAAAATCAGGGACAGTTGAGAGGTATGATTCCACCCAGCCTTTGCTCCTTTCAAATTATGTTTTTTTTTTCTTTTTTGGGTCTTCATTGCATAGAAGAAATCACAAACATTTGTACAAGACAAATGCATCAAAGTAAAGTTGCAGAATGATACACAACCAGAAGAGTCAGTACCAGTACTGTTGCATGAAAATGGACACTTGTAGTGGTCAAGAGATGCAGTGGGAAGACTCTGAAAGTATGTCTTCAAATGAGGCTTTAGTATAGCAAGAATTGTTTCAAAACCAAAACTAGATATGTAAAATAAACATTCCCATTAACTTCTCTTCATTAGAGGCTGATGTAGGCCATGGTGTCTTTTTCTGACTTATTTGTCTCCGAGGGAATGAGTTCTGCTTGCAAACAGTCTTTAAGATTCAAGAAGGCTTATCATGATACCTCAGAACGTTTCCACATAACAACATGCTTTTACACAGGGCCGCGGTGGTGCAGCGGTAAGCATTGTCACCTCACAGCAAGAGGTCCTCCCGTTCGATTCTCAGCTGGAGCACTTTCTGTGTGGATATGCATTTCCTCCCCACAGCTGAGTGACATTAAAGACATGCAGGTAGATGCGAGTATGAATGGGTGTGCCTTCCTTGAAGGTTGGGCATCGGGCTGGCAACTCGGCACCATAAAAATCCACTGCCAATCATTAGTGGACTGGAGTTCTGCTGTGGTGACTCCTAACCCGGAAAAGCCAAAAGACAAGAGAGAGACTGATTTTCTGCAATGGTTTTTCCCTCACTAGGGCCTTATCACAGACATCAGTCTCTGGGGTAAAACCATATGCCCCCATATTAAACAACTGTTTAGGTGAACCGTAACAAATTACAACCATTGAATTGGGGGTCTTTGTTCCCGCACCTCCCTACTTAAATATATCAACTCTGAGACTGCACTACAGTGGAGTAAGGGCAAAGTGGCCAACTGGTTACTTTCCTGGAGAGAAAAGATGATGTTCTGGGACTTCGTGTTTCTGCAGTTATGACATTTACATCTCACAATTTTCAGAGTCGATGAACTGGGCTGTGACGTTATGAAGGGGAACCATATATAGATATATAGATATATATTTTCAGATGCTGTCTATCTCACCAGGTTCATTTCATTTGTATACATTATTTGATAAGTACTTCAGTTCTTTTCACCATCTTTACACTACATTCAGCTATAGCAAGTTATCTAAGCAGCACATATGTATTTTAGAGTATGCTATTAGATGTCAAATTCTTGGATTAACTGTTTCCTTAACATTGCAAAACAGTCAAAATCATTGGATGCATCACAGACTCAGAAAGTACAAAGAAGAAAAAAAGCTGGTAGAGAAAGTAAAAAAGTATTTTCTCTTTTGAAAACTTCACTCGGATAAGAAGATATGTCACTGATTACAGCTCTCTGTCTTACTTTAAGGAACGACAAGTCAAATCATCATACTGACTATCTTTTTTGGCTGATGCCAGCATTTTCAAATTGTAACATAAATGTTTCCTTTTCTCTGTGTTACGGCAAAAACTGGTGCATCCAGATCAGTCTACCTATAAGAGGAAGTATTTAAGCATAGTTGTGTACTTGCTAAGTTGACTATGGCAGTTTATATCTTTTCTTTTGCATTTATTATCGAAATAATGCTGATTCAGCTATATTGTTTTCAAACCACAGTAATTTCAAGAGTTTCAGATATTCTATAACATCTTACAAAGTGAATCACCAGTAATTCATATCTAAGATTTTAGTATTAGCAAATCTAAGTCACTGTAGAGCACATATATTAGTGGATACTATTCTTTTAAAAAATGAATGAGCACTGGCGAATGAAGATGCAAATAAACATGACATGATGCATCAGACGATAAACTAGAGCTAAACAAAATGGTTTTAGAGAAGCCTATTTATTTATTTATTATATCCTTTGCTGGCCAGATTAGGGCCACTAGGATAATAACTTCTTTTCAGGGTAAACTGAAGGTGGCATCACTACTGCTTGGGGAAATTTGGTCACAGCATCAGGGAACTTCCCCTACTCTTTAGAGCTGCTACATGGTACAAGATGGCTCCTCCAGCAGCAAAGAAGATATCTGGTGGAAGCAGCAGCAAGAAGAAGGAGAGAAAAGCTATGAAGAGTGTGGCGGTGGAAAATGAGAAATAAATGACACTATAGTAAACAGAAATTATGTATGGAGCAATGTGGTAACTATTCTGGGTTTTAAGCTCAAGAAATTCAGTCTTTCATATATTTTGGGAATTTGGGACAGAGACTTATTGTGACTTATTTCAAGCCAAGGGGCTGATGATGATATTTCTGGAAATGTGTATCAAAAAAGAGGGAAATGTACCTGTGGAATGATTACTTGTTTTCTGGTAGTAACATAAAGGTAAAAAAGCTACTTTACAGTTTAGAACTGATGAAATGGAAGAAGAGGATGTTAAAAAATGCATACAGCATTTGTGTGAAACTATTGATAACATTGTGAAAGTTAGAGATGAGAGAACTTATGGAATGGAGGGTGGAGGTTGGAAACTGTTTTGAAATGTGAAAAAAAAAAAACATGGTGAAATACTTGACAAGTGTTATTTTTGATAATAGTCATAGAGGGAAATTAAGATACGTGTTTCTTTTAGGGACTTTTTTCATTTAATTGATTGTGACAAGGTACAATGTAACCAGTATAGGGAGAATGGACATACAACCAGAAGGTGGGTTCCAGAATGCAGGTTGTATAAAAAAGGACACTTTGGGATTGATTGTCAAGAAGAGCAAATGGCAAATAGTGAAAATGAAGGGAGGAAAGAAAACATACATGAGGAAGGGCAACAAGATGCTGGGAGACAGGGTGAAGTAGATGAAGAAGAAACCTTTGAAGAAGAAAAAATGTGTAGGGGAAAAATGAGAAGAGTGCATGCAGGAACAGAGGTCAGGAGAAAGGATGGACATTAATAGGTTTTTAAGTTCTAGCCAATGAAAAATCTGACTGTGAGGATCAATTATTATTTGTACAGAAATCCAGGAAAATATTCAATTGAGAAAAGAAGAAAAAGAACAAAAATATTTCAATATAATTTCCCTAAATTTAAAAAGAAGAAAAAAACAACAATTTTTGAGTACTTTTAGTAAATGTGAACAGTATTATTACCACTGTAAGAAAGACAGGGATACTGGAATGGTGTGCTAAATGTGTTGTGGATGTTATTCTGTTAGAGGATGTAAGACTCCTGACAACTGAAGAAACAGAAAAATTGTGGGGTGGAAATACAATATGGAACCTGGGATGAGATGTTAAACTGATGTCCAGTCTATCTGATTTAATGGTAGCTCAGTTGGACATAAAAGATCCCTCGATACCTATCAAAAAGAGTAGGGGTCCTTAACTTAATACAACATGCAAGCATTATTGATATATTTACATAGTTACAACATGCGCATATTTACAGGCACACACACACACTTCTGTCTTTTATTTTACTATTCATCACTTTTCTTATAACATCTTCGTTGCTGTTCTTCCATAACTAAACCCAACTCCTTCCATAACCATAATCTGATTTTTCACAATATACCCGTGAAAATCCACTTCCCATCAAACAACATTTCATTCAGTCTTTCATTCCAAATAACCCATGTTGCATATAATAAATTCTTATATAATCCTTCTCGCACATTCTTTCTTCTTCTTTTTACAATAACCATATATAATCATATCCATATCTATATTATGTCATTACTATTCTCATAAACATTTTCTTCACATAACTTTTCCAGAGTTTCACAACAGTTTTACATTAAAAAAAACATTTTCTGTTGTCTCCTCCTCCCCACAGAATAAACACATTATTTCAGCTTTCTTTTTATATGGCATATTACTTTTCACTGGTAATTTATTTATTACCAGTCTACAGAGAAAATCCTGACACTCAGCTATCTTGGTACACTACTCTTTCCTTACTTTAATGTCTTGAATCACTTCTTCTGGTAAAGTTTCCTATGGATATACATAATACTTTGTAAGGTAATTTTTGTTAAGGATTCTGACCCCCCCCCCGCCCCCCCCACACACACACATAGAGGTACATCTATTTAAACACATTTTAGTAGCCCCTCTGCCCAGTATTCCTTCTTCCCTTTGTTCCTTCCACACTGATACAGGACACTTCATGCTGACTTCCAGAATTAGGGTGAGTTGCTGGACACATTATTGCTTGGATATGTGCTGCTTGTATTACTTTTTTATCTGGATTATTTCATTTTTTTGTGGCACAATGTATAGCTTTGCTTAGCAAAAGTCATGCACTGTACAAGTTTATTGAGACAGTATCTATTTTATATAAGAATGTTTGAGCCTGATATAGTAGGGTACAGCTTGGAAGTAGTAGTCCTGCCACGTTACTACATTACTGAACAGATTCCAAATACTTATGTACAAATTAGAAAAAATGGTTGTAGTAAGATCATGTTTGTCCTGCATTCTGAGTTTTGCTGCATTGGTAGGTGTACTTATCATATGTTCTGCTTGGATAATATTTTCATGTTTTCTGTCTCTTTTAGCTACATATAAGACATTCTCTCTGAAACACCCTCCTTTCTGCTAAAAAAAATAAAAGCATAAGAAGCTTGAATATTGCCCAGACATCCCAAATTCTTAGCTCAGCACACAGGTACAGTTTCAGCAGGGATCTCAGACTGTGTAATTTTGATGTTTTGATGTTATTTAGGGCCAATGGATTATTCATTTAAGGCTTATAGTGGATTGCTGTTTTAAGTGTTATTGTCCAGCAGTGAAAGCGAAGTTTCCAATCACAGAAGCCATGCTTACAACCTTAATATTTATTACATGACTGGCTGGCCTTTTTCTTCTTCAGATAATTGATTATACTCTTTCTGCTGCTCTCTCAGCCTAATTTTCATTTGTTCATCTCCTCTCTGCAAACTTTTCTGCACTCAGTTTGTTTGCTGTGCAGCTGTACCTGTCTGAGGATAACTCACCCGTAGATTCATGGTGTTTTGCAGTACTTTGCTCCTAACGAAAATATCTACTGTAACTGGAGTCAGATGGAGTAGCATGACCTTTGTTCTTCAAAGCATGAGTTAAATCACTGTTTCTGTTACATAACATTGTTCCACTGAAAGCATAACAGATAAAGACTCCTCCTGTAGGTCTTGGAGCTGTTTCCCTATACAATCATCTCCCACCCCCAATTCCCCAGTCACCCCTCATGGCATTACATTTATAGGACCTATTCTCCACTCATAACTCCATGTATGTCACACTCCTCTTAAAGGCATACCCCATGCACAATAATACACACACACACACACACACACACACACACACACACACACACACACACACACACACACACACACACACACACACACACACACACACACACACACACACACACACACACGCACACACACACACACACACACCCCTCCTAAACCATCACTCTGAATTTAAGCCCTCCAACTTTCTTTCCTGCCTTATATTTACTAACTGACCCCCGGTAGTCACAACTTTCTCCATCCACCCCGCTCATCTACCTACTTCTACCCCACCTATTTTTGTTACGCCAGTGTTTTATCTCCTGTCTGACCAATCCCTCTACAAAGCTACACATCTTGCTTCTCTGAAATATCACTGCATCCTTACTCTTCCTGTTTTATCACCTTACAAGTTAGGCTCCCTACCTGCAGAAGATAAGTGCTAGCACTCAATCAATTTGTACAATAATGGAGTTTTAGTAGACCAAAGCTATGCAGTGCATAACTCAGCGTAAAGCATTCTGGTACATTATAATTCAGTAATATATAACATGGCAGGGCTAATACGTCCAAGCTATATCCTACTATATCATGGTAAAACATTTTTATATAAAATAAATACTGTTTCCATAAACTTGTACAGTGCATGACTATTGCCCAGCAAAGCTATACATTGTGCAACAAAACAATCTATATCATTTAAATAAAAAGTAATATTCACAGTATGTATGCAAGCAATAATGTGCACAGTAACTGACCCTAATTGTGGAAGTGATCATGCAGTGTCCTGTATCAGTGTGGCAGGAGCAAAGGGAAGTAGGAATATTGGGCAGAGGGGTTACTAACATTTGTTTAAATAGACACTAAATTGTAAACATGTAAATATATAAATAACACTTTTATGTTGTATTAAATTAAGGACTGCTACTCTTTTTGACAGATATTGTGGGATCTTTTATGAGCTGCACCAAATCAAATAGACAAGACATCAATTTAACTTCTCATCTGAAGGACAGCATACTCAGGAGTGCAGCATCCCACTAATGCTGGACTGTAGTTTTAGCTATCCAGTCACATGGAGTGGGAATAGAACCCATAGCCCTGAAGCTTTTATGTTATGTACAACAAGTTAGCATGATAAGCACTAAAGGAATATATCTGGTTAATTCTGTCATTTCCTTATGGAAGTAAACTTCAGCACAACCTTAATTTCCATTGCTATATTGCATTCTTTTATAAACTAGTGATACTACATTTAATGATTGTTGGAGTTTAGGGCCATCTTTGTACTAAGAATATGCATTTTCTCTTCTGCCATGCATGGCTATTTTCCACAGTCTAGAGAGGAAATATATTAGTAACAGCCAAAAGAAAAAAAAATATTCTTGTGATAACATGTGGAACATTGTTTTGTTTATGATGTTATATAAATGGGATAAACTCACACAGCCAATTATTATTGAAATAAGCTGCTATCCATTTCATTGAAATCTTCCATGTCTGATGACTCATAAATTGTGTAAATTTAAGATTATCTGATTAAGAACAAGTTAAGGAAGAGGTATTCAGATACTGGATTTAATGTACTGGCAAATAAGTATGCGCAGATTGGAAGGAAAAATGCATAATCTGCTAGTGCTGCATTGTGCTTTAGAAAGTGTGGAGAAGATGTGAAAGACAAGATGGTGAAACAAGTTGGAACCTTTGTGAATTTAAACTTTGTTGGAGCAAGGGAGTTGGAATGTCCAAAGCAAGTGCAGGTGTGATATGAGTAAATAAAGGATGAGGTTGGTAGGTGCAGAGGTACCGATGCTACTGAATACTGCAAGAGAAATCTTGATGAGTGGATGGGAAATAGAAAATTCACCCCAGGAATCACTCCAGTGGCTTTACTCGACAGAGGCACTGGGAACTAAGGTCGGGTGGCACAATGTCAGGGTAATCCTATGGGCTAGGCTTGTAAAGGCCCCAGGGCCATTAGCCTAGTACACAACTATGAACCTATGAACATGTGGAGAGTATTAAGTATTGGTGGTAATATGTGCTCTTGTAATAATGGAAACATAGATAATGTAAACAGCAGGCAGAATATGGCAGTTTCATTTCATTAATCCATAAGGAACAGTACAATATGACAGGTTTAGAATGGGTGTTGTAGAAGAATATTTTAAGCAGGACAAAAACTATGACCTGATGAGAAGATGGAGACAAATGATAAATCCGAGAGATAATATTGGGAGAATGGGTGATGGGAAGTGGTTTGCAGTTTTGCTCAGCTCACCACAGCCAGAGAGATAGTAGGTGACACAAAAATAGGATAAAAATGTAGGTGACCGTAGTCTACCTATGTTTTCACTGAGACAACTGGATCTAAAATTTGAAGGAGAAAATTATATTGTGACAGTTACAATGAATACTGGTTTATACCTGATAACTGAAGAAATTACAGTGGATATGATCATATTAGAAATAGACTAAGTAAAGGCACATATAAATTCATGAGAGTGCGATGCCATGCTTTGAAGTATATTTTTTCTTATTTATTCAATTTTTTACTGGGACTGTCTGAATGGATCATGCTAAACCCCTTTTCAGTGCAGTGTGTCTGAAATTCTCCAAGTGCAACTAACACTAGGTAAGACTGCAATCCAAATTGTAGCTTGCTACAGATCCCCCACCATACCCCAAGATTCTCACTACACCTTTCTAAACATACTGGAAAATATTAAGATAGAACCAAACACCCTAATACTGGGTGATTTTAACTACCCTGCCATTAACTGGGAAAACTACTCATGTCCCAACACCTTTGCGCAACAGTTCTTGGAATTCATAAATTCCAATGCCCTGGATCAACTAATCCATAGTCCCACCAGGGGCTCCAATATCCTAGACCTGGTCATTACCAACATGGGAAATCAATGCTCCATACCTATGGTCACCCCCTCGTTAGTCAGGTCTGACCATAAGCTAATCACCCTTAACATCCACATTCCACCCCACCCCCCAGTAAAGAAACCACCATAAAAAACTTCTCCAAAGCCAACTTCATGCTACTCAAGTCAGAAGTGACAAACTTCTGACACCCATGCAGACAGGAACTGAAAGTTCAACTGCTGAATCCTACACTAAGGCACTGTACGAGCACATCCACTCATGCATGAATCGTGCCATCCCAAATAAAACCAAAATGCTCTCATCCAAAAAAAGGAAGCCAATCTGGTGGTCTCCTGCCATAAACAAACTTTACAACAAAAGGAAGAAACTTTTGCAGAAAAGAGGAAAATCCCAGGATGCAAAAAACTCCCTTACTAGCCTCAGTAAGAAACTGAGATGCCTCATAAAATCCTCCAAAGCTAGTTACGAAAATAAAATTGCCAAAGATTCCAAAGACAACCAGAAGGCATTCTATAACTATGTCAAGATTCCAAATGGCAATGCTCAGATCTGCTCTGAGCTACAACAGAATGGCATTAAATATACTGATCCGAAGGATATTGCCAATATCCTGGCAGATCGATTCAGTGCCAACTTCACCCCCCTCTCACCCCCTAAAAGGCCCATCTCAATACCGGAAGATTGCCAAATTCCAGTAATAACGACCGCACAGGTACAAAATGCACTCTCTAAAGCCAAGAATACAGCATCCATGGGACCAGATGACATCCCGGGCTGTGTACTACATGAACTACAATATGAACTGGCACCTCACCTAAGTGTCATGTTTAATCATAGCCTCACCTCAGGTTTCGTGCCCACTGAGTGGCGCAGAGCTACAGTTATCCCAATCCACAAGGGGGGATCCACCTTGGATCCCGGAAACTACCGTCCCATCAGTCTGACAAGCCTTATCTGCAAGGCCATGGAGCGTATTATCATGGAACTTATAAACAAAGACATTGGCAACCTTCAAACACTGGACCCCACCCAGTTTGGGTTTGTGAAGGGCCGATCTTGTCTCCTGAAACTGATTGACTTCTTTGAATCAGTCTCCAGAGCCATGGACAAGGGTAAGGAGGTCCACACAGCCTATCTAGACCTTGCCAAGGCCTTTGACACCATCCCCCACTCTGGAATCATAGATAAACTTACTAAGTTGGGCATTAATCCCTATGTCACCCAATGGGTTGCTAAATGGCTTACTGATAGAACCCACACTGTAAAAGTAGCCGACTCCAAATCCAGCTCCAGACAAGTGACAAGTGGAGTACCTCAGGGTTCAGTCCTGGGGCCGCTCTTGTTTGGCATCTACTTCTCTGAAGTATAGGTCAACACTAAAGGACTCTGGCTAACAAAGTTTGCAGATGACTGCAAACTGGGAGCCATTATTGAATCCCCAAATTATGTGGATACTCTACAAAAGGGCCTTACAGAAACAGATGTTTGGTGCCAGAGCCATGGGCTCAAGCTCAATGCCAAGAAATGTATTGTTATCCCCTTTGGGAAAAAACATGTATCCATGAATTACCATATAGTTGGCAGTACACTAAACACAGAAAGTGTGATAAGAGACTTAGGGACACAGGTGGACAGTGGTCTCACCTTCGATAACCACATCGCCACAACAGTCAGGAAATCCTTCTATGTGGCACACCTCATCACGAAGGGCTTTTCATCCAGAAAAAAGGAGGTCATTGTCCCACTGTACTCATCCCTCATTAGACCCATTATAGAATACAACGCCCCATTTGGTATGTACCTCTCAAGACATCTGCAACAACTGGAAAGGCCTCAGAAATACCTCACTAAAAGAATCACAGGCCTAAAGCAGATGCCCTACGCTGACCGCCTTAAAAAACTCCAGCTATACTCTGTCGCATATCGTCTACTCAGATGCGATCTCTGCTTAACATACAAGGCCATGTCAAACCCAGAGCTATTGGACATGCTACACTTAAAGAAATCCCAATCCCTCAGAGCTACACATTCCAGGGATCTAAACCTTGTCATCACAATAAACAAAACATGCTGGAGGGATAGGTTCCTGACCCAGAGACTCCCCAGACTCTGGAATAGATTGCCCATACATGTCAAGCAGAGTGCCTCTTTGAACCTCTTCAAGAGGAACCTTGACGATTGGATGGGAGAAAGGAAATTCACCCCAGGGATCATGTCAGTCACACTGCTAGACAGGGGTCCAAGAAAGTAAATAACGTGGGAAGAAATAGCCAGGGAATTGTTATGGCTAGGCTTGTATAGGCCCTAGGACTGATAGCCTAGTACCAACCTATGAACCTATGAACCTAAGCTCAGGCAGAAAACCTTCATAACAAACAGAAAAACATGTACATATATACAAAATGCATCATTCCTGAGCTACCATGATTATTATCTAGAATATAAGTTACGAAAAATGTTGCATAGATGCATACAGATATACATATAAAATAAATAAATCTTACATAATAAACTCATCTTACAATATGGTAAAATAATACATTATAAATAATTCAGTAAATGATAAAAGCAGTTTTCAATCTGTGGTGGTTCCAAAGAAGTAGCAATATAGTAGGTTCTAAAGCTGTACTGCTTTGATCTTAAGAAGGTAGTAGGGGAGAAGGCATTTGTGTGAGAAGTGCATTTGAAAGTTAGATAAGGGGGGAGATATAATTACAGTAGACTAGTCAGAAATGAAAGTAAGAAACAAAGACAAATCTGTAGGCCAAAAGTGTAGAGGGGGTAGTAGCTAGTCAGTCAGCTGGGATTAGGCATTGACATAATCTAGCATTTAGGAGATGACCAAGGAGGTTTCTTCTTAAGCTTACTGTCTGTTTCCTTAAGTAAGTTGGGTATGGTGTTCAAAATCTTGGACATACAATTGGAGTGGAGAGCATCTCCTGATATATTTTAGAATTTGAATTGCTGAGGCAGGAATTTAAATACTGGAGTTATACCAGTGTAGGAGGATATTCAGGGAAGGACGATCATCTGGTTAGGCAAGTATGGAATAGGTTCATAGGTTCATAGATTAGTACTAGGCTAACTGCCTTTATGAGCCATTTTAAGCCTAGCCAATTATCCCCTGTGAGATTCAAACTCTGTACCTTGTGTTTGTAAGGCAAACACCTTAACCATTAGGCCACCCTTCTAACCCTGTGGAATGTGCAGGTATTATTTATTTGTTTTATTTATTTCAGTTTGATTACCGGGGAAGTCCACTGGGCCAAGAAGTACCCATTTTCAGTGGAGGCCCGGGGAGAAAAGCTCCAAAAACAGTACAATCAAGGTTACATACAGTAATGGATGATAATACAATGTCACAAACAGTTAGGAATATGTGAGATGCAGTAGTAGGCAATACAGTAAGGATTACATAAAATACAATCATAAAAGTACAATGCCCAAGATGTAGAGTCTGCAAAGAAAGAAGGTAAAACTTTTTTTTTTTTTTTTGCTACATATGAACAGTATTTACATACTTACAGTCAACTGAAAGTCAGCTATAACCATATAGGGGGAACATAGAATGAAATTAAGAGAGTATATAGTAGATTGGTGCTTGAGAATAGAGGTCAAGGTCAATGACAGACTACATTGGTTATTAAAGGATTACCTTATAGGGAAAATTCACCAAACAAGTGACTCCTATTTCATTTCTACTATATTAAACCCTTTTAAAAAATGTATATATAGACACCTGGCATATAAAACATAAATCCTCCTTATATTTTCTATGGCATATACCCAAAATAACACCTCTACCTCAAAGTTAGAAACAATGATCACATTTAAAGAGAAAAATCTGCTATATTGGTTTCAATTAATGAAAGATGAAATCCATCGTCCCTGTGGGTGTCCAACGCCAGGCGAAGGTATGGCTGGAGCAATGAGGGAGCCCATTGCGGGCTGGGGAGCAAACCTGAAGGGTGCAACTGACCCCACAGAACTCCCCTTGGCCATGGAAATCTACAGTCTGTTGACTATATTAAAGAACAAATATAATTTAGATAAAGACGTGGCTAGATGTACAATCCTGCTGACAACATGTAGAAGGGGAAATTAAGTTAATGTAACCAAGGATAAGAAATCATATCCCAAAATTAATTGACACCTAATATTCGTAATGCAACAAAACACACTGGGACAGGGTTTCTTATCTAAATTACATAGAGTTGTGAGGAGAGAAACAAAAAGTTGTAATGACAATTACTGGAACTATTTTAACAAAATTAATAACAGACCTCCAAGTGAAGAAGACAAAAAATTAATTCTATTATCTTCTAAACATACAATTTCATCTCTTAGATGGAATCTCTTTATTTGGAACTTTTTGCATAGATCATTCTTCACTCTACATAAAACTGAATTAATGTTCAAGCAGAAACAGGTTTGTTGGAGATGTAAACAAGAACTTAAAGAGGATAGGCAACACATGTTTTTGACTGTACTGTAGTAACAACTTATTGGAATAACATTAATCTCTCTTTACAAGCTTTTTTGGAGATGCATTTCTTTATCTACATCACTAATAATTTTGACAACTCTTGTTCTTATATGTGTTAAAAAATGAAATATTGCATTTTGTGGTCTATACAATCTCGTCAAACATCTATACTACCTATAAAAAGAAAGGTTATAACTCAGAATTGGAAGAACAAATCACACCCTCCATCAATGAATTTATAAATGTTGCAACTGAAGTCTTTCACCTGGAAATCATTACAATTAAATCAAAAATAACCAGGATTACTTGTTGCTACAATGCACGGACAAAACTTAAATATCTGCTTGACAAGCAAAAATAACTTCATTTTAGATTTAATTTAATGTATAATAACTTGAATGATTTGATGCTTAATGGACACTCCTGTAAATTGTTGTTTTCTCTTTTGTGTGTGAGGTTTATTTCAGTTTTTTCATTTATTATGCTCACAAATCTCTGACTGTAAATATTGCTGTAATTATTTTACAAATTGAAAATCCAATAAAAACTTAAAGGAAAAAAAAAAAAAAAAACATCCAGGACAGAGATAGGCCTATTCTTGTATATGTTAATGAGATAGCTACAGCAATTAGCTTGTCGTGTGCTACAAAGAAAGTTCAAAGAATTTAGTTTGTAGTACAGACTCTGTGGAATTTAAAGCACATGTACTGTCTCTGTGTGCTATTTATAAAGCATCCTGACATAACACTTTAAATTATTTGATTCTACACAGAACTCTGTTATTAATGGGTCTGTATCTATTAAAGGTGTTCTCCACATGAAAGTAGCAAAGTTACAACAATAATGACAATTTTAGCAATTTTTGCAACTTTTAAGATTATTTTGGATTATAGTAATGTACATTTTTACAGGGTTTAAAGCATATTCTTTTGTAATTAATTATAACTTTCTTATTTTTAATTATAAACAATTGATAATATTTTAGCAAATTTAAATTAATGTGCATTAAAATGTATGCAAATTACAGACAGGTATGAGTAAATTATCACATGAATTTAGTCACATGACTGAATGGGTGCAAAAATGGGAGTAATGTTGTTTATTGTTAGTCCTGATAAAGTCTTAACTATGTAAAGACAGAAAAACTAAATCAATGAATACATTTATGTGGTCATCAGTTGGACAGACTGGTCATTTTTGAGTTTTTAGTTTTTATTGATTAGCTCTCAAACATTCTGGGAAAAATCTCTTTGGAATCAGGGACAAGTCCAGAAGTAATCAGGGAGACGTTTAAAATATTAGTACTACTAACTTTATAAACAATGACAGAATAAGAAAATGTGAATTACTGTGCATTTTCTGAAGTAAAAGAAGCCTATAATTCTAATTATTGGCATTATTTATTAATTGCTATTCATCACTTTACCTCTAACAGTCACCAGTTTTATGAGGGATTAAAAGGGAGAAATATAACATTTGAGTCAAAATCAGGGACAGTTGAGAGGTATGATTCCACCCAGCCTTTGCTCCTTTCAAATTATGTTTTTTTTTTCTTTTTTGGGTCTTCATTGCATAGAAGAAATCACAAACATTTGTACAAGACAAATGCATCAAAGTAAAGTTGCAGAATGATACACAACCAGAAGAGTCAGTACCAGTACTGTTGCATGAAAATGGACACTTGTAGTGGTCAAGAGATACAGGGAGAAGTCTCTGAAAGTATGTCTTCAAATGAGGCTTTAGTATAGCAAGAATTGTTTCAAAACCAAAACTAGATATGTAAAATAAACATTCCCATTAACTTCTCTTCATTAGAGGCTGATGTAGGCCATGGGGTCTTTTTCTGACTTATTTGTCTCTGAGGGAATGAGTTCTGCTTGCAAACAGTCTTTAAGATTCAAGAAGGCTTATCATGATACCTCAGAACGTTTCCACATAACAACATGCTTTTACACAGGGCCGCGGTGGTGCAGCGGTAAGCATTGTCACCTCACAACAAGAGGTTCTCCCGTTCGATTCTCGGCTGGAGCACTTTCTGTGTGGATCTGCATGTCCTCCCCACAGTTGAGTGACATTAAAGACATGCAGGTAGATGCGAGTGTGAATGGGTGTGCCTTCCTTGAAGGTTGGACATCGGGCTGGCAACTCGGCACCATAAAAATCCACTGCCAGTCATTAGCGGACTGGAGTTCTGCTGTGGTGACCCCTAACCTGGAAAAGCCAAAAGACAAGAGAGAGACTGATTTACTGCAATGGTTTTTCCCTCACTAGGACCTTATCACAGACATCAGTGTCTGGGGTAAAACCATATGCCCCCATATTAAACAACTGTTTAGGTGAACCGTAACAAATTGCAACCATTGAATTGGGGGTCTTTGTCCCCGCACATCCCTACTTAAATATATCAACTCTGAGATTGCACTACACTGGAGTAAGGGCAAAGTTCACCATGGTGGCCAACTGGTTACTTTTCTGGAGAGGAAAGATGATGTTCTGGGACTTCGTGTTTCTGCAGTTATGACATTTTCATCTCACCGTTTTCAGAGTCGATGAACTGAGCTGTGACGTTATGAAGGGGAACCATATATAGATATATAGATATATATTTTCAGATGCTGTCTATCTCACCAGGTTCATTTCATTTGTATACATTATTTGATAAGTACTTCAGTTCTTTTCACCATCTTTACACTACAGTCAGCTATAGCAAGTTATCTAAGCAGCACATATGTATTTTAGAGTATGCTATTAGATGTCAAATTCTTGGATTAACTGTTTCCTTAACATTGCAAAACAGTCAAAATCATTGGATGTATCACAGACTCAGAAAGTACAAAGAAAAAAAAAGCTGGTAGAGAAAGTAAAAAAAGTATTTTCTCTTTTGAAAACTTCACTCGGATAAGAAGATATGTCACTGATTACAGCTCTCTGTCTTACTTTAAGGAACGACAAGTCAAATCATCATACTGACTATCTTTTTTGGCTGATGCCAGCATTTTCAAATTGTAACATAAATGTTTCCTTTTCTCTGTGTTACGGCAAAAACTGGTGCATCCAGATCAGTCTAGCTATAAGAGGAAGTATTTAAGCATAGTTGTGTACTTGTTAAGTTGACTATGGCAGTTTATATATTCTCTTTTGCATTTATTATCGAAATAATGCTGATTCAGCTATATTGTTTTCAAACCACAGTAATTCCAAGAGTTTCAGATATTCTATAACATCTTACAAAGTGAATCACCAGTAATTCATATCTAAGATTTTAGTATTAGCAAATCTAAGTCACTGTAGAGCACATATATTAGTGGATACTATTCTTTCAAAAAATGAATGAGCACTGGTGAATGAAGATGCAAATAAACATGACATGATGCATCAGATGATAAACTCGAGCTAAACAAAATGGTTTTAGAGAAGCCTATTTATTTATTTATTATATCCTTTGCTAGCCAGATTAGGGCCACTAGGATAGTAACTTCTTTTCAGGGTAAACTGAAGGTGGCATCACTACTGCTTGGGGAAATTTGGTCACAGCATCAGGGAACTTCCCCTACTCTTTAGAGCTGCTACATGGTACAAGATGGCTCCCCCAGTAGCAAAGAACATATCTGGTGGAAGCAGCAGCAAGGAAAATGAGAGAAAAGCTACGAAGAGTGTGGAGGTGGAAAATGAGAAATAAATGACACTATAGTAAACAGAAATTATGTATGGAGCAATGTGATAACTATTCTGGGTTTTATGCTCAAGAAATTTAGTCTTTTATATATTTTGGGAATTTGGGACAGAGACTTATTGTGACTTATTTCAAGCCAAGGGGCTGATGATGATATTTCTGGAAATGTGTATCAAAAACGAGGGAAATGTACCTGTGGAATGATTAGTTGTTTTCTGGTAGTAACTTAAAGGTAAAAAAGCTACTTTACAGTTTAGAACTGATGAAATGGAAGAAGAGGATGTTAAAAAATGCATACAGGGTTTGTGTGAAACTATTGATAACATTGTGAAAGTTAGAGATGAGAGAACTTATGGAATGGAGGGTGGAGGTTGGAAACTGTTTTGAAATGTGAAAAAAAAAACATGGTGAAATACTTGACAAGTGTTATTTTTGATAATAGTCATAGAGGGAAATTAAGATACGTGTTTCTTTTAGGGACTTTTTTCATTTAATTGATTGTGACAAGGTACAATGTAACCAGTATAGGGAGAATGGACATACAACCAGAAGGTGGGTTCCTGAATGCAGGTTGTATAAAAAAGGACACTTTGGGATGGATTGTCAAGAAGAGCAAATGGCAAATAGTGAAAATGAAGGGAGGAAAGAAAACATACATGAGGAAGGGCAACAAGATGCTGGGAGACAGGGTGAAGTAGATGAAGAAGAAACCTTTGAAGAAGAAAAAATGTGTAGGGGAAAAATGAGAAGAGTGCATGCAGGAACAGAGGTCAGGAGAAAGGATGGACATTAATAGGTTTTTAAGTTCTAGCCAATGAAAAATCTGACTGTGAGGATCAATTATTATTTGTACAGAAACCCAGGAAAATATTCAATTGAGAAAAGAAGAAAAAGAAGAAAAATATTTAAATATAATTTCCCTAAATTTAAAAAGAAGAAAAAAACAACAATTTTTGAGTACTTTTAGTAAATGTGAACAGTATTATTACCACTGTAAGAAAGACAGGGATACTGGAATGGTGTGCTAAATGTGTTGTGGATGTTATTCTGTTAGAGGATGTAAGACTCCTGACAACCGAAGAAACAGAAAAATTGTGGGGTGGAAATACAATATGGAACCTGGGATGAGATGTTAAACTGATGTCCAGTCTATCTGATTTAGTGGTAGCTCAGGTGGACATAAAAGATCCCTCAATACCTATCAAAAAGTGTAGGGGTCCTTAACTTAATACAACATGCAAGCATTATTGATATATTTACATAGTTACAACATGCGCATATTTACAGGCACGTACACACACACTTCTATCTTTTATTTTACCATTCATCACTTTTCTTATAACATCTTCGTTGCTGTTCTTCCATAACTAAACTCAACTCCTTCCATAACCATAATCTGATTTTTCACAATATATCCGTGAAAATCCACTTCCCATCAAACAACATTTCATTCAGTCTTTCATTCCAAATAACCCATATTGCATATAATAAATTCTTATATAATCCTTCTCGCACATTCTTTCTTCTTATTTTTACAATAACCGTATATAATCATATCCATATCTATATTATGTCATTACTATTCTCATAAACATTTTCTTCACATAACTTTTCCAGAGTTTCACAACAGTTTTACATTAAAAAAAACATTTTCTGTTGTCTCCTCCTCCCCACAGAATAAACACATTCATTCAGCTTTCTTTTTATATGGCATATTACTTTTCACTGGTAATTTATTTATTACCAGTCTACAGAGAAAATTCTGACACTCTGCTATCTTGGTACACTACTCTTTCCTTACTTCAATGTGTTGAATCACTTCTTCTGGTAAAGTTTCCTATGGATATACATAATACTTTGTAAGGTAATTTTTGTTAAGGATTCTGACCCCCCCGCCCCCCCCACACACACACATAGAGGTACATCTATTTAAACACATTTTAGTAGCCCCTCTGCCCAGTATTTCGTCTTTGCTTTGTTCCTTCCACACTGATGCAGGACACTTCATGCTGACTTCCAGAATTAGGGTGAGTTGCTGGACACATTATTGCTTGGATATGTGCTGCTTGTATTACTTTTTTATCTGGATTATTTCATTTTTTTGTTGCACAATGTATAGCTTTGCTGAGCAAAAGTCATGCACTGTACAAGTTTATTGAGACAGTATCTATTTTATATAAGAGTGTTTTAGCCTGATATAGTAGGGTACAGCTTGGAAGTAGTAGTCCTGCCACGTTACTACATTACTGAACAGATTCCAAATACTTATGTACAAATTAGAAAAAATGGTTGTAGTAAGATCATGTTTGCCCTGCATTCTGAGTTTTGCTGCATTGGTAGGTGTACTTATAATATGTTCTGCTTGGATAATATTTTCATGTTTTCTGTCTCTTTTAGCTACATACAAGACGTTCTCTCTGAATCACCCTCCTTTCTGCTAAAAAAAAAAAAAAAGCATAAGAAGCTTGAATATTGCCCAGACATCCCAAATTCTTAGCTCAGTACACAGGTACAGTTTCAGCAGGGATCTCAAACTGTGTCATTTTGATGTTTTGATGTTATTTAAGGCCACTGGATTATTCATTTAAGGCTTATAGTGGATTGCTGTTTTACCTGTTATTGTCCAGCAGTGAAAGCGAAGTTTCCAATCACAGAAGCCATGCTTACAACCTTAATATTTATTACATGACTGGCTGGCCTTTTTCTCCTTCAGATAATCGATTATACTCTTTCTGCTGCTCTCTCAGCCTAATTTTCATTTGTTCATCTCCTCTCTGCAAACTTTTCTGCACTCAGTTTGTTTGCTGTGCAGCTGTAGCTGTCTGAGGATAACTCACCCGTAGATTCATGGTGTTTTGCAGTACTTTGCTCCTAACGAAAATATCTACTGTAACTGGAGTCAGATGGAGTAGCATGACCTTTGTTCTTCAAAGCATGAGTTAAATCACTGTTTCTGTTACATAACATTGTTCCACTGAAAGCATAACAGATAAAGACTCCTCCTGTAGGTCTTGGAGCTGTTTCCCTATACGATCATCTCCCACCCCCAATTCCCCAGTCACCCCTCATGGCATTACATTTATAGGACCTATTCTCCACTCATAACTCCATGTATGTCACACTCCTCTTAAAGGCATACCCCATGCACAATAATACAGACACACACACACACACACACACACACACACACACACACACACACACACACACACACACACACACACACACACACACACACACACACACACACACACACAAACACACACACCTCCTAAACCAAAACTCTGCATTTAAGCCCTCCAACTTTCTTTCCTGCCTTATATTTACTAACTGACCCCCGGTAGTCACAACTTTCTCCATCCACCCCACTCATCTACCTACTTCTACCCCACCTATTTTTGTTACGCCAGTGTTTTATCTCCTGTCTGACCAACCCCTCTACAAAGCTACACATCTTGCTTCTCTGAAATATCACTGCATCCTTACTCTTCCTGTTTTATCACCTTACAAGTTAGGTTCCCTACCTGCAGAAGATAAGTGCTAGCACTCAATCAATTTGTACAATAATGGAGTTTTAGTATAGCAAAGCTATGCAGTGCATAACTCAGTGTAAAGCATTCTGGTACATTATAATTCAGTAATATATAACATGGCAGGGCTAATACGTCCAAGCTATATCCTACTATATCATGGTAAAACATTTTTATATAAAATAAATACTGTTTCCATAAACTTGTACAGTGCATGACTATTGCCCAGCAAAGCTATACATTGTGCAACAAAAAAAATCTATATCATTCAAATAAAAAGTAATATTCACAGTATGTATGCAAGCAATAATATGCACAGTAACTGACCCTAATTGTGGAAGTGATCATGCAGTGTCCTGTATCAGTGTGGCAGGAGCAAAGGGAAGTAGGAATATTGGGCAGAGGGGTTACTAACATTTGTTTATAGACACTAAATTGTAAACATGTAAATATATAAATAACACTTTTATGTTGTATTAAATTAAGGACTGCTACTCTTTTTGACAGATATTGTGGGATCTTTTATGAGCTACACCAAATCAAATAGACAAGACATCAATTTAACTTCTCATCTGAAGGACAGCATACTCAGGAGTGCAGCATCCCACTAATGCTGGACTGTAGTTTTAGCTATCCAGTCCCATGGAGTGGGAATAGAACCCATAGCCCTGAAGCTTTTATGTTATGTACATCAAGTTAGCATGATAAGCACTAAAGGAATATATCTGGTTAATTCTGTCATTTCCTTATGGAAGTAAACTGCAGCACAACCTTAATTTCCATTGCTATATTGCATTATTTTATAAACTAGTGATACTACATTTAATGAATGTTGGAGTTTAGGGCCATCTTTGTACTAAGAATATACATTTTCTCCTCTGCCATGCATGGCCATTTTCCACAGTCTAGAGAGGAAATATATTAGTAACAGCCAAAAGAAAAAAAAATATTCTTGTGATAAAATGTGGAACATTGTTTTGTTTATGATGTTATATAAATGGGATAAACTCAAACGGCCAATTATTATTGAAATAAGCTGCTATCCATTTCATTGAAATCTTCCATGTCTGATGACTCATAAATTGTGTAAATTTAAGATTATCTGATTAAGAACAAGTTAAGGAAGAGGTATTCAGATACTGGATTTAATGTACTGGCAAATAAGTATGCGCAGATTGGAAGGAAAAATGCATAATCTGCTAGTGCTGCATTGTGCTTTAGAAAGTGTGGAGAAGATGTGAAAGACAAGATGGAGAAACAAGTTGGAACCTTTGTGAATTTAAATTTGTTGGAGCAAGGGAGTTGGAATGTCCAAAGCAAGTGCAGGTGTGATATGAGTAAATAAAAGGATGAGGTTGGTAGGTGCAGAGGTACCGATGCTACTGAATACTGCAAGAGAAATCTTGATGAGTGGATGGGAAATAGAAAATTCACCCCAGGAATCACTCCAGTGGCTTTACTCGACAGAGGCACTGGGAACTAAGGTCGGGTGGCACAATGTCAGGGTAATCCTATGGGCTAGGCTTGTAAAGGCCCCAGGGCCATTAGCCTAGTACACAACTATGAACCTATGAACATGTGGAGAGTATTAAGTATTGGTGGTAATATGTGCTCTTGTAATAATGGAAACATAGATAATGTAAACAGCAGGCAGAATATGGCAGTGTCATTCCATTAATCCATAAGGAACAGTACAATATGACAGGTTTAGAATGGGTGGAGTAGAAGAATATTTTAAGCAGGACAAAAACTATGACCTGATGAGAAGATGGAGACAAATGATAAATCCGAGAGATAATATTGGGAGAATGGGTGACGGGAAGTGGTTTGCAGTTTTGCTCAGCTCACCACAGCCAGAGAGATAGTAGGTGACACAAAAAGAGAATAAAAATGTAGGTGACCGTAGTCTACCTATGTTTTGACTGAGACAACTGGATCTAAAATTTGAAGGAGAAAATTATATTGTGACAGTTACAATGAATACTGGTTTATACCTGATAACTGAAGAAATTACAGTGGATATGATCATATTAGAAATAGACTAATTAAAGGCACATATAAGTTCATGAGAGTGTGATGCCATGCTTTGAAGTATATTTGTTCTTATTTATTGAATTTTTTACTGGGACTGTCTGAATGGATCATGTTATACCCCTTTTCAGTGCAAGCTCAGGCAGAAAAGCTTCATAACAAGCAGAAGAAAATGTACATATATATAAAATGCATCATTCCTGAGCTACCATGATAATTATCTAGTCTTGAGTCTTAAATTCCCTATGTAATTATGAATGCCTGTTTTAGCTGAATCTCAAATTACCTATGTACTTTGACCTGTACTGTAGAAATTTGATAGTCTCTGTATTCACCTTTTTGAACTTACTGAAAGGAAAGCCTATATGCCTGTTTTACTTGTGTCTTAATTCCCTATGTAATTTTAAATCCATGTTTTAGTTGTGTCTTAAATTACCTATGTACTTTGAATGTATTTTTGTTATTATGCATTAGATAGTGGAGCTTTTCTCCTCGGGCCTCCACTGAAAATGGACATGTATCCAGTTGGACTAGCCCGGTTAACAAATGTAAAATAAATAAAAATAAAATAAATAAAATCTAGAATATAAGTTACGAAAAATGTTGCATAGATGCATACAGATATACATATAAAATAAATAAATCTTACATAATAAACTCATCTTACAATATGGTAAAATAATACATTATAAATAATTCAGTAAATGACAAAAGCAGTTTTCAGTCTGTGGTGGTTCCAAAGAAGTAGCAATATAGTAGGTTCTAAAGCTGTGCTGCTTTGATCTTAGGAAGGTAGTGGGGGGGGGGGGGCATTTGTGTGAGAAGTGCATTTGAAAGTTAGATAAGGGGGGAGATATAATTAGAGTAGACTAGTCAGAAATGAAAGTAAGAAACAAAGACAAATATGTAGGCCAAAAGTGTAGAGGGGGTAGTAGCTAGTCAGTCAGCTGTGATTACGCATTGACATAATCTAGCATTTAGGAGATGACCAAGGAGGTTTCTTCTTAAGCTTACTGTCTGTTTCCTTAAGTAGGCTGGGTATGGCGTTCAATATCTTGGACATACAATTGGAGTTGAGAGCATCTCCTGATAAATTTTAGAATTTGAATTGCTGAGGCAGGAATTTAAATACTGGAGTTATACCAGTGTAGGAGGATATTCAGGGAAGGACGATCATCTGGTTAGGCAAGTATGGAATGTGCAGGTATTAGCTAAAGGAATAAAAAGTAGTTTAGGAATTTCATCCAGTTTAGCTTTGAAAGTGCAAGGCAGAGATTGGGTCTATTAGACAATTTTATTGTTGCATTGCTGAAGTGTTTTAGGAGACTGTTGTGTAAGTTACTGAGGATAGGTGCAGTGTATAGGAATTTTTGATAGGAAATAAGCATGCACAGTAGGGTACAACCTAGGCCAGTGAGAAATGGCTTGGATCTATATAGAGCACCAACTGTTTGGTGAGTTTTCCTTATTTTATTTACTTATTTTATTTTGCTTTTGTTTACTGGGTTTGTCCAATTTATGTCAAAAACCTATTTTCAGCAGAAGGCCGAACAGAAAAGCTCCAACACATTACAAATCTTTTTTACACAGACATTCAGTAAAATACATGAACAGACATTAAGTAATATACATTAACAATTACACATCACTTGTTAATTAGATTACATTCATATGAAAACAGAGCCAACTATTGCAATATCAAAGATATGTATGCCTTGGAGATGCTGAACATTGAGCATTTGAAGAGATGTATTATTGGGTTTGCCAGATAGATAACAGATCATGTGATTAGTGCTTAGACATTCAAAGAAATGAAGGTAAAGGAAGGAACTACTTAGGGCAAAAAAATTTAGTACTGTATTTCAGAAGTATTGTATATAGCAGGTTCAGAGACAATTATATACATGGCTATCATAAAGTTTATATTCGAAGTACAGGGGCGGAAGGGGTGAACAATGTCATAAAACAGTATATATAGCTGGGAGATGGTAGTAAAACTGTCCACGTATTGGTGAAGAGTGGGTGTGGGGTGTAGGACTCTGAATGAATAGAAATGGTTTGATGATACAAGATAAGGATAACATTGACATTTATCCTGGAGAAATACAGGATCAGATTAATTGAATTGCTAAATTAAGTTTTAGTTGTGTTTTAAATAAGTTTGCATTCTGAATGGATTTCAGTGGCAGTGGGAATTGGTTCTGCAGTTTAGTTGTAATTTTTGAATTTAGAAAGTCACCTGCACTGTTATATGATTTGGTTCTAGTGATTAGTGATTTTTTTCTATAGTGTAAAATTCTGATGGGAGAGTAATGTTGTATTAAGCTGTTAATGGGCAATTTTGTTACTTACAGAGAAGCCTGTGATCTGTAGTCAGCTAATAAAAAGTTAGGTGATGTGGTAGTTCTAACCAATGTGTTCTGTTGTTATAGTTTACTGAAGATGTGGCTATTTTATTAGAACACTGTTCAAATCTGGGGAGTTGTGAGTCTTGAAGTTTAGTACAGATACCATTACTTTATGATATTACTTACCTGAATAGCAACCAAGAGCTTATCACTAATTGTTATACCAAGTAGCTTTGTGTTGGGAACCCAGTCAAGTTTAATGTTTTGGGCAGAGGAAATAATAAAAGCATTGGAGTTTGGGGAACTGATTTTAGAAAGAAAGAACATCAGTTTAGTATTTTTAGCATTCAGTGTAATTTGAACATTTTCTATCTACCCAAAAGTAACAAAGACAGTTTCAATAAGCTGTACAAAACAAATATTAACAGAGAAAACAGAAGCAAACATTGTACAGATACACAGCGGAATCAGTCCCAAATGAAAAAAAAAACAAGTAGAACTTTTTTCATTTGGGACTGATTCAGCTGTGTTCCTATATAATTTTTGCTTCTGTTTTCTCCATTGAATTTCTGTCTACTATTCTTCTCTTTAGCAGGATTCCAGACTAATGGTCAGTAGCTGTGCCAAGGAGGGGGTGGCGCAAATGATTGGAACTGCATCTGCATAACAGTGTAAAGCTTACTGAAGTATATGTTGAAAAGCAGGGGTCTAAGAATGGACCTTTGGGGGACACCTAGATAGACTGGGAGGAGGAAGAACAAGTGTTTTGCCACCTTACTGCTTGGGTGCAATTACTTCGGTAACTCTTAAACCATGATAATGTCATGTGAGATAAGATCTGCTAGGGTTTAAATAATGTTTGGGTGTGTAACAGTATCAAATGCCTTGTTTCAAAAAATTAAAGACTCATTCATCAGCATACAATGTTGTTTCACACTGTAATAGAGCAGTATTAATGCTATGATGGGGGAGGAGACCATGTTGGGTAGGTGAGAAGAGATTATTGTTGAGTAGGTATTGAAGGATTTGAGTGAGCATGTAATGCTCCAGGATTTCTGAGAGAGGAGGAGGTATAGCTATTGGTCGGTAGTTACTTTATTTAGTAGAGTTTCTTTCCTTATGTAGTGGTCAGATGTATAATTGTTGCCATATTGCAGGAACATATGAGACAGTAATGGATTAACTTATGAAGATGGAGATTCAAAATGTTAATGCCTTAGCTGCTACACTGCTGTATTCTGCTGGCAGATTACCAGCTCTACAGTTGTTGACTTAAATGTAAGAAAGCTTTTTTCTTGCGTGGACTAGAGGCAAAGGCTTCCTTTTAAGTCTGACTAAAATGAATTAATGAATACTGCTGGAAAGACGTTGTGGGCTGAAACGCATACCTCTCAACCTCTTAGATCAAGAAATCTGGACAAAACCATAAATAAAACTGGGACAATGGCCCACAAATAGGGACAATTTTTTAAATATTTCTCTTACAAACTTAAAAAGTTGGTAGAACAACAGGTTTTAACATTAACATGAATTTTCTGAATGGCATGAAGTCTGAAACGCAAATGGCTGTCATGATTTTTAACTTCAGCCTCTAATGATTTGCCACAAATTGCCAGAAAATCACCATTTTATGAAAAATGGGCCAAAACTATGAGGCAAAAAGCTGGACATTCTGCTAAAATCTCTACAGTGGAGAGGTAAAGCAAAAATGAGGTTTGTGAGTAGCTTATGAAAACATTAAAATCATACTGCAAAATATAGGGACAGGTATAAGAAATCAAACGAAGAGACCAAAGATTATACCAGAAGATATAATCCCTAGGTTAACATGGGAGATGAAAGGACAAATATGTTGAAATGGTGACAGTTACCTAACCAACCATGAGAAATGGAATTAGTAAAGTAAGGAAAGAAGCAAGTAGAAATCAGTTGAGATGACAAAAGTAAATGAATACTTAAGTACACTAAGGAAAAAATAATGAGTAGACGGTTTGGGCTTGTTGGAGTGGAAGTGTAGTGAAAAAGAAGAGGCCCTGAAGCAGGCTGATAGAAACTACTTGTTCTATACTCAAAAATTAAACTGTGCGGAAAGTTCCAAGATGCAGGTATTAGTCAAAGGTGGATTGTTGAATGGATGCTGTTATTTAACATAATGTGTTCAGTATGTTTAAAGAGAATAAAAAACATCTAGCTAGATGGAACACCACTGAGAATTATCAAAGAGCTAAGTTATATGACTGTCATTCTATTTACAGCTTTATTTCAAATAAGAGAGGGGTTGGACCCTGAGAAATGGAAAGGAATATTTCAACTCATTTTACGAGAAAGGTTTGGGGAGAAGGATGATTCCAGTTATAGCCAACTCAGTTTAAAATTTACTATTAAGAAAAATTTACAAAGAAGATACTGAAAAGGAAGCATGAAACATTCTTTGTTGTTAGCAAAAAATTAACAGGTGAATTCAAGTCTTGACAAGTGAATTTGCTAAGTTTCTATAAATGTTTTATTAAAGTATTGACTAAGACCATGTCAACAACTATGACTTTGGATCTCTACACTGTTCAGCACTGGTGATGTTCAGACACCTATGAATCCCATACCATACAAGTCTCCTAAATGGCAGCATGCTAGAATGGTTACTTATGATGACTTATGTAGGCCCCCTCTCATGGACTGCAATATTAGTGTATAGTGAACAGAACCTCATTGCCTATTGTGCACAGTGCCAGTTCTAGGCAGTATAGGGGGAAGATTCTACTAGTTGAAACACTCCTGCAAAATATGCAAGACAGATTCAACTCAGGTTGCATTTCATAGGCTTACCAGCAAGCAGAATTCAATTGCTGAAGAGCACTTGTGTCCTGGTGGGAGACTAGTAATTTAAAGATGGAAAAAAGAAGGTCATTGTCCCACTGTACTCATCCCTCATTAGACCCATTATAGAATACAACGCCCTGTTTGGTATGTACCTCTCAAGACATCTGCAACAACTGGAAAGGCCACAGAAATACCTCACTTAAAGAATCACAGGCCTAAAGCAGATGCCCTATGCTGACCGCCTTAAAAAACTCCAGCTGTACTCTGTCACATATCGTCTAATCAGGGGCGATCTCTGCTTAACATACAAGGCCATGTCAAACCCAGAGCTGTTGGACATGCTACACTTAAAGAAATCCCAATCCCTCAGAGCCACATGCTCCAGGGAATCTAAACCTTGTCATCACAATAAACAAAACATGCTGGAGGGATAGGTTCCTGACCCAGAGACTCCACAGACTCTGGAATAGATTGTCCATACATGTCAAGCAGAGTGCCTCTTTGGCCCTCTTCAAAAGGAACCTTGATGATTGGATGGGAGAAAGGAAATTCACCCCGGGGATCACATCAGTTACCCTGCTAGACAGTGGTCCAGGGAAGTAAATAGTGTGGGAAGAAATAGCCACGGAATTGTTATGGCTAGGCTTGTATAGGCCCTAGGGCTGATAGCCTAGTACCAACCTATGAACCTATGAACCTATGGCTCCATGCACAGCAGGAATCTAATATAGACTTAGTATTGGGGGAGGAGGATAGCACAAGAGGTGTAAACCAGGTGCAATGCAAATAAACCAGCCTAACCAGGAAATAGGTTTTCCAAGTCATCCATTTTAATACTGTCTTTGCCTGAACTGGATTTCAATTCCTTTAACTTTATGTACGTCTACATCCTCCATCAATCTCAATACATTTGGTTCTTGCTCCTGTATCTTTTGCTCAAATAACCCTATTTTCTTTTTGACATATCCCACAATTTCTTGCACACCCCTCCATCTGATGCAACAGTATAAAGATTCTTTAAAATCATATTATATCTAACATCTGGATTGGCTGTATTGTTCCCAGCTTCTCCTTCCCATTCATCTTATACAATAAGTAAGAGCACTGTAGTCCTTTTTGTTTATAACATGTGTAATCAGGTCCCTCGAATACTTTCCAGACCAGTTTACCCTTTCTTTTATCCTCTTCATCTCCTTAGTCCCAGAAGCAGAGAAGCAGTATGCGTGTGTGTGTGTGTGTGTGTGTGTGTGTGTGTGTGTGTGTGTGTGTGTGTGTGTGTGTGTGTGTGTGTGTGTGTGTGTGTGGTGTGTGTGTATGTATGTATATATATATATATATATATATATATATATATATATATATATATATATATATAGGTGCACCATCACAATGCTGCTGTTGCAGTGTGCGACAATGGATAGTCAAAAGTAAGTCTGCACAGGTTTGTATGTGCAAAAAAAAAAAAAACATGCGGAATACACAACAGCGAATGGTAGTGTGCGTTTGCTGTTGTGAGTTCGGCATGTTGGATGAAGATCACACTATAGTGGGGATCGGGAATTGTACTCTTGTTACATCCATCCCAAAGAATTAACATTTCTTACACTTAGCACAGTCTAAAGGGTATTTAATCATAAAGTTATCCAGTGCAACCTATGCATCTTTCCATAACAGAAAACAATATTATTGGTAAAACATGAGACATTAAACCATGTCCTTGTCCTTGAGTCATGGGTAGCTCAGGTGAATATAAAAGGCCCTGTGGCACCCATCAAAAAAGAGTCGGGCAAGTTCCCCAATGCCCTGACCAAATTTCTCTTATTAGTAGAAATGTGACCTTGTATCTTCCCTGTAAGGAGG
The DNA here is from genome assembly GCF_019279795.1 of Protopterus annectens. Classification (NCBI taxonomy): domain Eukaryota; kingdom Metazoa; phylum Chordata; order Ceratodontiformes; family Protopteridae; genus Protopterus; species Protopterus annectens. Next base: position 26,292,007 of record NC_056729.1, on the reverse strand, counting down.
CCACTAGCCTAGTGGTACTAACCTGATCAGCAAAGTATAAAATAGAAACAAATAACTTTTTATCTAAATACGTTTTATTGAAAATCACACATAGCATCTCTGAGGCAAACCTAAAATCATTCTGTCCTTATTACACATAACTTGAAAAATATCTGTATATATTGACATTGTATCCTACTTTCAAAAGTATTTCTCACACAACAGGTATTCATTAATCTCATTCTATTAAGTTTAAATTTTTGAATTTTAGCAAACTTCTACTGTTTCCACATTAGATATAACTTGAAAAATAATTATATATTTTGACACTGTATCCTACTTTCAGAAGTATTTCTCACAGAACAGATGTGCAATCATCTTATATTCTATTAAGTTTATATTTTTATTTTAGCAAACTTCAGTTGTTTGCATATTAAACCTCCTATAGCCTTCAATAATCTGCTTTAAATTACAAAGTCAACTTCTCTCAGCTCCCTACCTATTATTTTCAAATTATAGCACTCACCCGTCTTACTACATTTTTGTCTACAACCCCCCTTCCCTTTACTTTCTTTCATTCACCCATTGCCCAGGTTTTCCTGTTTTTATGTGCTTTAACCTCCTCTGAACTCATATGTTTATGCATCCCTTCCCTACCATCTTTCCTCAACACCAGACCTTCTCATTCCCCAAGCATTCCCCCTGCCTCTTGACTTGTATAGAATTTTTAATAAAACTGCATGGCCATCTTACCTATATCTGTTACCACTGTCCATGCCTTCATCTTCAAATCCTTAAGTTTGTACACTAACAGCTTCACATTAATTTTCCCTTATGTTCCACTTCTTTTCCCTTTCCCTCACTTCCACCTCTATCAATTCCTCTTCTAACCTCTCTCCCTTATCATATCGTCTTTAATAATGTTATCCTCTTCCACAAACTCTTCCTCCTCCTCATTTGTTTTGATCTGCTCCTGCTTCAACTGCATTCCTCTCTCCCATTTCCTATCCTGCCTCCTTCTATTCTGTGATCTTCTGTACGCCATTATGTGGACCATCCAACATGCATTAATTCCATTCCATTCTCTTCTCCTTATCTCCCCCTCTTCAGATTTATTCTTTTGGACCCAGACCAGCTCCCTAACAGTTTTCTGCAGCCATGCTTCCTTGTCTGGGCCATTGCACTTGCATAGATTCCATCCTCACCTTTCTTACTCTTCCCTCCCTCCCTTCCACACTAAAATCAGGAGGGGGTGATATAAATCATTCATATGTTTACGCCATCTACAGTTGATGCAAATAATATTTACTCCATCTATGGGTGATACAAATCACTCATATGTTTATTCTCCCTATGGGTGATACAAATCACTCATATGTTTATTCTCCCTATGGGTGATACAAATCACTCATATGTTTATTCTCCCTATGGGTGATACAAATCACTCATATGTTTATTCCATCTGTGGGTGATACAAAGCCTTCATATGTAATCCTCTCTAGGGGTGATACAAATTATTCACATGTTCATTTCATCTATAGGCGATAACAAATCATTCATAAATTGATTCCATCTATGAGTGATATAAATCATATATGTGTTTATTCCATTCTCTTCATGCTGGATTTAATCATCTACCAGACTTCTATCTAGTTTTGTTGACTGCTTTCCCTTCTTTCTGCTAAAGGTAAACTGCCTCATATTCCTGTACTTTTCTCTCCATGCATCTAACTCTCTTATTCGTCTCATACTTATCCTTAAATTCTTCTGACATTTCACCTTAAACACTGCTTTCACAAATAAGCTGTTCAACCTTGACTACATTACAACTATAATGTCACATGCCCATATCACCATTTCACCTTTCCTTCTTAATTTTTCTGTCACCTCTACTCAACTCAGTTACTTCTTGGGCCATAGCACAAACCTATCTCTACTCCCTTCTCATAAAAGGTGGCCCTACATATCACCCAGCTTCCTATTTCACTTTTCATAGTTTCTTCCCACTATCAACTCCTCCTTTGCTTACTAAGACCCAGATTGTACTTCTGCCTCATCACTGGACACAGTCAACTCCCACCTAGTTATGTCTTTTCTTTTGCATCTTTTCTTTTCATCCCCAGATAACTTAATTTCCTGTAATCACACTATATGCAATTTTTCTGTCTGAATTCTACTCAAACCATGGACTCCCCCCCACATTCCAACTGCCTGCCCTTTATTCTCCTCTGAACTCTTCCTCTTCCCTCAGGAGCTGGACTCCAAGGGTCTTTGGTGACATCACACGAGTACATCAGTCCACCTCCCCTTGGAAAAGAAATGTCAACGTCATGGTCTTTCATTGATCTTATAAGCCACTTCAGTATTGCTCTCCAGGCGTTCTCTTCTTCTTCCATTTGATTTTAGTAACCACTCTATCTCTCCCTCTCTACATCCTCAGCCACAGCTCCCACATTCCTGTGAGTATTGACTTCTTCAATGGTTCAGTATCTTGCCCGTCTCAGCTCTTTACATTATCCCTTAAATTTCATAACTGTGGGACAAACTAGGTTGCCCCTGAAACACTTGTACCTTAGGTTATGTATTACATATATTGCATTATGTTCATAGGTTCATAGGTTCATAGGTTCATACTAGGCTATCTGCCCGAGGGCATTTATAAGCCTAGCCCATTGTTTTGTGGCTTACGCCACCCCTTTAGTATGGGGAACTATACCCATTATTTTGCTGTGCCTCTGTCGAGCAGTGACACTGAGGTAATTCCTGGGGTATATCTGCGATCTCCCATCCATTGGTCAAGATTTCTCTTGAACAAGGCCAGCGAGGTGCTCTGCCTCACATGTACCGGGATTTTGTTCCACAGCATAGGGAGTCTTTGGGTGATGAATCTATCTCTCCAGCACGTCCTATTAATAGCCGTGTCGAGGTTTAAGTCTCCCGCCCTTGTGGCTCTGATGGATCTAGATTTTTTGAGGTGAAGCATATATGTATGTTAGGCAAAGGTCACCTCTGAGCAAGCGGTAAGCGACTGAATAGAGCTGGAGTTCTTTCAGTCGGGCAGCATAGGACAGATTTTTGAGACCCTTTATCCTTTTGGTGAGGAACTTTTGTGGCCTCTCCAGCTGCTGCAAGTGTCGGGTCAGATACATTCCGAATGGGGCATTGTACTCAATCATTGGTCTGATGAGTGATGAGTAAAGGGAGACTATGACCTCCCTTGATCTAGATGAGAATCCCTTCATGATAAGGTGGGCAATGTAGAAGGACTTCCTAACTACTTTAGCTACATGGGTGTCGAATGACAGACTACTATCAACCTGGGTCCCCAGGTCCCTGATAACTTCTTCTGTGCTCAGTGGATTGCCACCTATTTGGTAGCTAGGGGTAACCTTGTTTTCCCGAAGGGTATGACTATGCATTTTTTGGCATTTAACTTTAGGCCGTGGCTCTGGCACCAGTTATCCATTTCTGTGAGACCCTTCTGAAGGATATCTGTGTCAGATGTGTTTTCTACTATGGCCCAGTTTGCAGTCATCTGCAAACTTTGTCAGCCATAACCCTCCTGTGTTTGCTTGTACTTCGGAAAAGTAGATGCCAAACAAGAGTGGGCCCAGGACTGAGCCCTGTGGGACACCACTTGTGACAGGTTTTGAGTCTGACATGGCGCCAGCAACTCTGACCCTGTGGGTTCTGTCACTCAGCCAGTTTGCAACCCATCTTGTGATGTATGGGTTAACATTTAAGCTGATGAGTTTTTCAATGATACCCGAGTGGGGTATTGTATCAAGGCCTTAGCCAGATCGAGGTAGGCTGTATGGACTGCCTTTCCTCATCAATGGCTTTGGTGACTGTTTCAAAAGTCAACCAAGTTTAAAAGGCATGATCTGCCTTTGACAAAGCCAAACTGGGTTGGATCCAAAGTCTGCAAATTCCCTATGTCTTTATTTATGAGGTCCATTATGATCCTCTCCATGGCTTTGCAGATAAGGCTTGTCAAGCTAATGGGCGGTAATTTCCAGGGTCTGTGGAGGCACCGCCTTTGTGAAGTGGGACCACAGTTGCAGTCGCCACTCCTGGGTGCGTATCCAGAGGTAAGACTTTGATTAAACAGCTGTCCTAGCTGTGGGTTTAATTCCTCATTGAGTTCGTGGAGCACACAGCCGGGGACACCATCAGGTCCCATGGATGCTGTGTTTTTTGCTTTGGAGAGAGCAGTTCTCACTTGGGCGCTGGAGATGTTTGGGGGCTGCACTCATTTGGTATAGATATCTCTCCTTTTGGGGAGGGGAGAAGTTTGCACTGAACCTGTCAGCCAGTATGTTGGCAATGTCTGTAGGATCAGTAATCTTCACATCATTTTGAACTAGTTCTGAGCATATCTGGGAGTTTCCTCCTAGGTTTCTAACATAGCTAAAGAAGGCCTTATGATTGTCTTTTGAGTCTTTAGCTATTTTTCTCTCGAAATTTGCTTTGGATGATTTTATGAGAGCTCTTAGTTTTTACTTATAGTGATCAAGGGTGTCTTACCTTTTAAGGATTTTGCTCTATCTTGTAGTAGCTTCCTCCTTTTGTTGTAGAGTTTGTTTATGGCTGGGGTCCACCAGACTGGACGCTTGCCTTTGGTACAAAGAGTCTTTGTTTTGCTTGGGATTGCCTTATCCATGCAGTCCTGCAGGTGCTGGTAGAAGGCGTTTGTAAGTGATTCAGCGGCTTGAGTATTGTTTTCCGCTGGCTCGGGGCCTGAAAGGAGACCACACTAGTCTTTAGAAGTGTGAAGTCGGCTTTTGAGAAGTTCTTTACTGTGGTCTTTTTTATTTCAGGTGGGGGTGGGATGAGGACCTCCAGCGAGATTAGTTTGTGATCTGATCTCACCAGTGAGGGGTATACTTCCGGTGTTGAACATTGTGCTCCCATGTTCGTGATGATGAGATCAAGTATGTTATCTCCTCTTGTGGGGATGGTGACTAGTTGTTCCATGGCATTTGAGTTTATGAATTCCAGGAACTTTTGGGCTAGGGTGTTTGGGCTTGAGTAGTGTTCCCAGTCTATATTAGGGTAATTGAAGTCACCTAGTATGATGGTGTTTGGTGATACATTTATCCCCTCTAGTGTTTTCAGGAAGGCCATGTGAGTTTCCTGAGTTTGTGAGGGTGGCCTGTAACATGCTACAATTTGCAGAGCAGTCTTGCCTATGGTTAATTGCACCTGGATGGTCTCCGATGCATCGTGCGTTGCCACCAGTCTTGAGGTGTGGGTGTCCTTGATGAATATGGATACCCCCCCCTCCTTTCTTGGTATTGTCCGGATTTTGGGTCCGGAACGCATGATATGAGGTAAAACCTGATAGTGCTGGGGTGCTCTCAGGAGCCTTGAACCAGGTTTCTGTCACAGCACAAACATCGATGTTCTCCATACTGAGAAGGGCCTCGAGTGCATGCATTTTGAGATTTAGACTTCTGGCATTGAGCAGCATTACCCTTAGTTTTTTTCCTTTTTTGTGTTCTAGGGTGGTAGGTTTAGAATTTGAGCCTTGCCTAAAAAGGCACTATGGGGGTGGCAAGAGCCTTTGCCAATATCCGAATCCCAGGGGTGACAGGTGCAAGCCGTCCCTTGCGAAGCAGCGTGGCTTGTCCAGCATGTCATCCCAGGCAGACAGATACTGGATCCCCTTTGAATGACACCAGTGTTTAAGCCAATTGTTAAAGCTGATAATCTTATCTCTGTATTGTGGCATCATTCTTGGTGAAGGTAGGATACTGCTCAAGGTCAGGGTCATACCTGCCTGGGCTACATAATCAGAGAGCTCCTCAATGTCTCTTTTCATGTAGTCCAAGGAGGTACGTCTCAGGTCGCTTACACCAGCGTGGACAATGACTGAGTCATATTTGTACCTGCTGTTGAGAGACCTGAGTGCTTGCGTTATGTGGCGGATTCTAGCGCCCGACAGGCAGCTTACTGTGACCTTCTCCTTACTCAGTCTGGTGAGCGGGACATCAGTGTGTCTGACTATGGAGTCACCAATGACTAGTGTGTCTGGCATTGTGTTTGGCCTTAAGGGCTGTGACTGTTTGACACTCTGACTGTGAGGTCTATGTGTTGCGGGTGTTGTGTTCTGAGGTGGTGGTTGTTTGGGTGTCTGCTTTGGTGGCCTCTGCTGTTTTGGTAGATTTTTGATCAGAGCCTCCGAGTATGTCTTTGTGTGTTTATGTGTATGATTTGAGGTTGTAATGGTACTATGTGAGACTGGGTCTATAGTGTGTGTGGTAACCTTCTCCTCCTGACTGGTCTTGCCAGTCCTATGTTGAGAGAGCTCAGCCTCCAGTTTGGCCGTATAGTTGCATCTCTCGCATGTATTTGTGTTTTGTGGGAAGAGGAAAGGGTTGTCTGTGTACATGAGGCAATTGAAACATTGCCTCAATATTCCCAGGTTCACCAGCTGAGCAGGAGAGGACACTAGCAACTGATCCCTCGACATGCTAGAAGGGTAGACGAAAAACTTTAAAAAAAGATTCCGGGGGACGTGGGTGACCGAGAAATGGGGGGTTGCCTTTTTGGGGTACTATCTATGACAAGAGTGCCGTATCAAGGTAATAAGTACTGTAGGAATGTCTGCTGTATAACATTGTTGTTCTCCCATCTTTTCATG